>NC_056736.1:441868048-441888135 GCF_019279795.1 Protopterus annectens | reverse complement strand
GGGGTGTCCGTGTCCTGGCGGCGTCTGTCGATGGCATTGTGCATTCAGATGTGTAACATAGCTGTTATATTCCTGTACACAACGGATGCAAGGATGCATCAGCTGCTGCTAGTGTTTCCCACGCTTGTTGCGGGTATGCCGCTGTCATTGACTGCCTGTATGTTTTGCTACGGTTTTAGCTGTTATCCCTTTGATATGTGCGATGGGGTATATCTGCGGATGTGGGTGACGGCATGGGTGTGGGTCTTGCATTTATACATACAAGATATGCTTGTGTGTGTGCTCCATCCTGCTTGGGGAGCTGCAGGTTACCTGTCTGTTGTTCTGGGAATGTTTGTTTTGTTGATGTCGTGTGGTGTCGGTATCGCCTGCATGTGTGCTTCCTGCACGTATTCCTCCTTCACATCGGTTATATATCTGCGGATGTTCGTCCGTGCCTACTATCCATTGGCATTTTGTCACTGATAGTTCACGGTGATTGTGGTCCTATACTTGGGGCGGCCTGTATGCTACCGGTAGCCTCCTATTCGTGTGCCTTGCTTACTTAATGGTCGTGGAACACACAGCGGTATTTACGGGACCGTAAGTGTTCATGATCGGTGCTGGGATAGCACATTCGTATTTTCGCCGTACATGCCTGATGCTGTGTAACGTTGCCGACGTATCGTGTTGAGTCTACCTTATGGCCGCCATACATACGGTCATGGTTTGTACATGCGTCCTTTGCATCTCCTGTTGGCTATGGCCCTGTGGTACATTCTGGGACATTTCCGCTTTGCATCGTTTTACGTCGCCACGCGCATAGCCACTGAGAAATGTCAGTACTACTTTGTGGGTACTGCTGTACATACGCCTATGGTTCCTGTACTGTATGCCTACGCATGTTATTACACTCCGCCTGTGACATGTCACCTACATATACATTTTACAGTGGCACACACATTACACACACACAGCGGAACACACGACAACCTCACCTCACACATACACATATTGCCGCCATGGCTCTCAACCTTCTATTTCCAAAATGAGAACACACACATTAGTAATGTGGAACAAATGGGCATAATGTGGAACACATACTAATGGCATAGTAACAACTTCAGCTAAGTAGGTGATAGGATGGTTAAAATATGCTGATTTACTTACAATGAAGAACCTTTAATGAATTACTATGATTAATTTCTATTTACCAGGATGTCATTTAAATACATTCCTAACAATGGATGTTTGACAGACATTTTCAATGTGGAACTTTGAGGAACTGCGAGGAACATGAACTGTTTTAGACGCCAAATGAGCTTCGAAGCTCATAATGACGTACACTTCACTGCTATGCTTGCCGCTTCGCACCGACGGTTGCACACAATACCTCGTTGGCGCATCGCGGCGGCGTATCTCCGCACTCATATCCTATGGATATGACACATATTCCGTTACTGTACCGTGGACTGGTGATCATCCCGACACGCGGATATGTATTGATGCAGGTTGACATTTCCATGGCTGGCGTTACCTGCTCTGCCCACCCTCCCGGATGATCGGGTTGTCGGTCACTATGTTTACTATGTGGAGATTTCGCGTCTTACTTATCTGTGAACTTGCATCCCTGGGTTCCATATTAACCTGTTGTACTTTATATCTGTGTATGCGTACATATATTTCTACATGTGTACTGATATCTATTTCCGTATCTGTGTATGCACATAAGTACATATGTGGTCGACTTGCGGCGATAGTGGCAGCATCTGACCACGCCGTGTGCTGTAGAACCGGCATGAGGTGTTGGCGTTCCATGCTCTGCTGGCTATTGGGTGTGCAGTGTTTGGGCGGTGCCTTTGTTGGAGTCGCACATAGGTCCGGCCATACGGTACACATTACGGGCGGACATGTTTGTGTGGCGTCCATTTCACTGTGTGTGCAGGTAAGGAGGTGTCAGTCCATGGGGCCTACACTGTCAAAGTATGTGCTATGCGTTCCCTCTTTGCCAGGGCGTAGGCATATTGGGTACGCCTCCGTCTACCTACTGGGGCTGGCACAGCATGTTCATGGTGCTGAACGCCCTGTGCCTGTGCTTGCCTTGGCAGTTGTGGCGGGCTTGGTGGCCCTACACCATTATGTCCCTGCAGCAGCTGTTTCCGCAGAATCATATTGTGTAGCATACAACATACTATGAATATGTGGGCACATGTGCCTGGAGAGTACTGCAAGGCTCCACGGATGTATCCAAGCACCGGAACCGTGATTTCAACATCCCAAACACACGCTCTATGATTATTCTGGTTTGTGCGTGTGCCTCATTATGGCATTCTTGCATGTGTGTGTGTGCATTTCTGATGGGTGTCATCAGCCACGGCTCCAGTGCATAGCCAGCATCCCCACAAGGTGACCTTGTGTGATGTCCCCTGGCGAATACCTGATACAGCTGTGAGGCATGCCAGATATGGGAGTCGTGGAAGCTTCCAGGGCTGCCAGCACACACATCCATGATAATGCCCTGCGCATTGCACACGACCTGGCAATTGATGGAGGGGTATCCCTTGCGGTTTATGTAGCGTCTACCCTGCTCCCGGTGGTGACTTGATTTCTATGTGCGTACAGTCGCACCCAGTACCTTCGGGTATTGTGCCACATGGTGGAAGCGGCGCATATTGCTAGCCAACTCCTCCTGAGATCTAGGGAAGTTTATATACTCATGGGCATGTCGTAACATGGCATCCAGGAACTGGTGTAGTACCCTAGATGCTGATGCCTGTGAGATACCCATTATATCCCCGGTTGGCCTTTGAAAGGTACCTGTAGCCAGTATTCGCAAGCTCACACATACCTTTGTGTCCACTGGGATGGGCTCCCCTCTGTTGTCTCTTGTTCTCAGGCGTGGCCGGCACAGCTCCACTATTTGCTGTAACGTGTCCCTGTCCACCCTGTAGCGCTCTACTATCTCCAGGTCTTGCAGCTCCTGGTAGGTCACCCTTGGTCTGAACACTCTCCTTCTCCTGTGAGGCCTACGGTAGTTGTCGGCACCGTCCTCCGCAACTCCGTCTGTCTCTGCCACATACCTATGCATCACGGCCACGGTGGCACCCACCATATACATATTAAAAGTTCCCCGTGTGTTTACACCCTACGGTGCGGCGTTTGGGAAATCGCGCTGTGTGTTGTGTGCATTCACACTTTATACTGTTGTGCTGTATACCCGGTGATGTCATTGGGTGTGTCTGTGCAGCCGTATCCATGGATTATTTTCGGTGTTTTACGGTTGCAACTGCAACGGTATTGCCTTTAGTGTTACATTACAGTTGCCTGCATTGGCTTAGCTTTGCATCTTACATTACTGCATCCTGCAGGCACATGGCATATGATGCATTTTATCTGCAGCCGCAGTTATGCTACCTCTGTACTGGGCTGTGCTATTTCGGTTCTTTGTTCTTTGCATTTCTACTACATCCCTACTATCTTTGCATTCATATGCCTCCCCTTTCCCGTTATGCAGGAGTCTGCATACAGAGTTGTCGGCTGCCGCCGTTTGCCCTTCCTGGATTGATTGGTGTTGACTGCTCATTACGGCTCCAATTACACTGCTTCCGCATTTCCTCATATTCTCCGCATTACCTTCCTATATCCGTGGTTGTTGACGGGGAGGCCGTCACATGACTGGGTTGGGGAACATAGTCATCCTCGTGCACATGCATCTGTGCACGCATTATGTACTCTCAGCGCATCTATTTCCTCACACGCCGGTCCTGCTGCTGTGATGTGCATTGTACAGCCCAGGTTTGCTGGCCTCCAATATGCTTCCTCCTACAGTGGCACACCCCTCTGCGATTGACATGTATCTCGTGTAGGCCACTCCTCGGTGTAGTACCGTTGCGCCATTTGCTCCATCCTTACACCGGCGCCACCTTTGCGATTCACTATTATCTGCCTCATTTGCATGGCATTGACTGCTAATACATGGTTACGGCGAACACTGCCACCACTCCTTGACAACCCTTGCGCTGGGGTTGAGGCTTTCCATACATACTATGGTGTGTGGTGGCTGTACAGCTGATGTGTATTATACAGCTCTTTTAGGACATTGTCATATTATTTCATTGCTTTGCACCTTCTGTACACATATCCGGGGTTCTGCTGTGGTTTCTACGTACATGACATTTTTGTCATTATTTACAGTTTGTGCATGTTTTCTTTGGACATTCTCGGTGCCTTTCGCCTTTGGCATATTGCACCTGTATGATACCTGACGTTGACAGCCTTCCGTTACTCCTTGGTCATGTTTGGGTAAATGTAAACCTTTTTCGGTTTACATTGCCGTTCTTACGCTACGCATGCCCCACTTCGTGAATCGCTATTTGCCTTCATTTGCATGGTGCAATACCGCACACAGTGTGATTAGCATACCTACGCGGGCGGCCAGGTCGCGCGCCCGGTAGTGCACGTGGGATTGCTTCATACCTGAATCGCTCGGTGGCCATATTTGGCTTTATAACGCCAACGCTATGCTGGCGCCTGGCGCAAGGTTCATGAATCCCGGGGAATATATATATATATATATATATATATATATATATATATATATATATTTACATTTATATATATATATATATATATATATATATATATATATTTGAAGAATGAACATCGTAACAATAAAGCATAGACAAGGGATGAGAAGGGAATCAACAGCAACTGTAGTATTATAGAATGCTGTCAGCGTATGTCATATCACGCTGGCCAGGAGTGAGCAAAGCACTGCTACTCACACCACAGGCAGGATATTACCAGTGGGAATAACATAGTTGAATTGCTAAGTCTACTTTACACACAGACAAAGAGTAGTCCCTGCTGTGACTACCCAAAAACTATATGGCGCATTTGGGCGTCCGACCATTACACAAGCAAGGGCAGGTATTTTCCAAGACTAAATGGTGGGAGCGCCTGAGAATACACGAGGTGGGACAACATATGTGTAGGGCCCCTAACGCTCTGGAGAGGGCAATGTTTGGAGGCATGTCATGGCTGCAATAATAAGTGGATAATGGAAGTTACGCATGTAAGTTGAACACAGGTGGGGTGGAGGAACTATGGGTATGAAATTATGGATCCAGGCGTGCCAGGGTTGAATGACCCGGTTCTAATTGGACCGCCCCATGGAGGTCAGCGAGTTCGTAATAGGTATAAATGCATACACACATGCAGACATCAATATGTAGAAGTACATTCTCTGTAACACATGCATTCCATTTGTAGACATAAATAACAGGAATGTGCACATACAAACATCGACAGTAGATGGAATAATAGGCTGTGCAGAAGAGGAATGGGACGAAACTGCTAAAATGCAGAGGTGTGTACAGTGTCCAAAGTCAGTGCTGTGCTGACGATAATCAAATGTGAGGGCTTCCCCACACATGAAATCATTCCTGTGATCTGACCACTACTGCAACGCCAAGTACTAAGCTGGTTTATTTGTAAAAGAAATACGCTGAACACGTACATAATTAGGCTCCCATATGTAACGTGTGCGTTACCACATAGTCATACATATTAATTAATTGTAGTGTCATGTTAACGGGAGGAAGGATATAATGAAGTATAGAGTCTAATCTTGCCATAAATACATGCGTGTTCCATGTGGGGCAACCCAATAATTGTAAATAGTATTCCTTTGATCGCTCACGTCACCAGTGTTTGTGGACTAAACGTATGGGAGTTCAGAGTCTACGTGGAGTGAGTAAACTGATGGGATGGATATATAGCAGTAGGGAGTGGCCAGTGTGTAGTGGTGTCGATACACTGTGAATCTGACAGGAGAATGGATGACAGCAGTGTTAGGGAGGCATTGGGGTGTGTGTTTGGGGAACCAGGAGCCATGGGTAGATGGGTATATATACATATGGAGCAGCACAGCAATAGTGCATTCGTTACAGCAACCCCCTAACAAACAGATATTCTCATACTGAATCCCACTGTATCACATTCCATTTACCATCGGTAATCTGTACATGAACATATTGAGACATTTGTCCGCTGTATAACCTGCTAAATATCGATTACAACTGGAGTGAAGTGTCAGTGTCATAATGAATAAGGCACTAGTATGCAGGTTAAGTATATCAACACCATTACACATGTGTAAGTGTGTTTGCACGGAGTATATATTAGTTTACAGACGCACACACACACACACACACACACACACACACATATATATATATATATATATATATATATATATATATATAAATATACATATATGTATAGACGTATACATATATATATATATATATATATATATATATATATATATATATAGTTGCAGACATACATATATGTGTATATATATATATATATATATATATATATATATATATAGTTGCAGACATATACATATACGTACATATATATGTATATATATATATATGTATATATATATATATATATATATATATATATATATATATGTACATATATACATACATAAATACACATATATATATATATGTGTGTGTGTGTGTGTGTGTGTGTGCACGTAGATATACAGAGATATACAGCTATGACAGGAAATAGCACACAGGAATGACATATGTTAACAGGCTATGCCAATGGAAGTGAGGAGCCCAGGCAAGAAACATGAAACACGTAGCATGCCCTTCCACCCCCCCCCCCCCCCCGCCGGACATGGGAAACATACATGCAAACAATGTAAAGAGTCCACACCTCCCCAGACCACAGGCAGGATACAACCGGGGGGGGGGGGTACACAGTGCACTCGTGGATTCTAATCTTGGAACACAGACTGAAGCATCCCTTGCGGGACACCCAAAAATTCGCCCAAACCAAATAAAGGCAATAGACTGGGCATTTTGTCCGTGGTGTATACAGACTTGGAATACATGGGTGGGTAACCCTGATGACCCATGGGCCGAGACAATTATATGAAATGGGTCCCATGAAGTGGAGAGTGGGCAGCATGTTGTGGTGTGTCCAGAACAGACCAGGACCCAGAGTAAGGATGGGTGCTGTTGAGGAGGCGAGGGTGGGAGAATTATGGGTAGCTACTTATGGGTCTAGGTGTGCAGGTGTTGGCTGATGTGGGCCTATATGGACAGCCCTAGGGATGCAAGTGAATGTGTTCATTGGGCAGAGGCGTTGGCCAACGAGCAGTCACACCCAGTGTGAGACCCACTAAAGCAAAGTGTAATCTATATGGCAAGGAACGGAATAACCAGATGTAGTCTTATATATGTACAGGTATGTGTGTTTATATCTACCCATAGCGACATAGAGATATGCCTCTCCCTCACCGTAGTACGAATGTATACATACAGAGAAAGAATACAGATACATACCCGCATCTAAACATATACATATGCAGACAACCACAGACCCATATGTCGTTAGATTTTAAATATATATATATATATATATATATATATAGAGAGAGAGAGAGAGAGACAGCAATATATAAATATACATGTATGCATACATATACAGATATATCTGTATATATTAATGTAAATATATATATATATATATATATATATATGTGACAGTAAATATACACATGTATATAGCTAGGATATGATACAGCAGTTACGAGTAACATATGTTCACAAGCCATGCATATGGTGGTGGGAGGTCCAATAAACAAACGTGTAACACGTAGCATCACCCCCCCCCCCAGCTAAGCCGGTGAGACATACAGACACACAATAAAGGTAAACACACCAATGCTTCCCAGACCACTGGCAGGATACTACCAGTGGGAGAGACCTGCAAGGTCTAATCTTGAAACATAGACACTGATGTCCCTTGTGGGACACCAAAAATTAATGATTAGAGCCAGTCCTGGTAATGATTTAGCAAATCAGGCTGTAGATATACAAGGACCAGTAGGTTGTGCAAGCCTGATAACCCATGGGTCGACACAATGTACAACATGTGTCCCAACATGGGGAGAGTGGGCAGTGTGTAGTGGTGTGTTTATACCCCACCTGCACCCACAGTAAGGATGAGTGCTGTAGAGGAGTGTCAGGTGGGGTAACTATGGGTATGCGATTATGGGCTTGGCATGCAGGTGTTGGCTGGCAGAGCCATATTAGGACTGCCCCGGGGATGTAAGTAATATCCCGATATGGGCATAGCTGACGCCCATACCTCCAAACCCCTAAGAGCACATCCACTGGATAGGCCATAAACCATTGGGGGAACACATAGGGACCATACCATTGAACTGTCCCTGATTACCAGGGTCGTCCCTGATTTCGACTCATTCTAACTCTGTCCCACCTAAACCCTCCTAGAACTAGTGATATTAGGAGGAAAGGTAGTGGATTACACATAATGAATAACGACAACAATTAAGAGTCATAAACAGCATGTACCTCAGACAATGTGTATGAATTCATATGCACTGAGTCTGTCAATGTGTCAGGTTAATACCACCAATAATTTAAATGTGTCTGTGATGTTGTTATGCCGTGTCCCTGATTCAGTCTTCATTTTTCCCCAATCGTATGAGAAGTCTGATAGGGACAGAAAGCACATATTCCACTGACTACCTTAGAAAGACGATAGAATAATAGGTATGCAGTAGCATGACTCGGCTGACGGATGTGGGTCCCAAAACCCAATTACTTGTCTGTATTGAAGAGTCTCAGTTCCCATGTATCAGCCAGATGGGTGCAGATTGTAAGAGGAACACACAAATAATATGAATAAAACACTGAACAGGCCGCGGATTCCGTACAGTCGAACAGCATGCCGTCGCCTAATTGGCAGCCATTCCCGATACTGTAGGCATGTAATCCGATGTAATAGGCATCACAAGGTAATACTGTGGTCCTCGCTCCCACCTAGGGGTGTGAGTGTCAGATGCAAGCACCAATGTCAGTGCATTTGCAAGTGCAGGAGCAAGTGGGTGTAAGCCTGTTTGGCCGCCGGTATGCGAGTATTACGCTGGTAAAGCAATGTAGAGGCTAACTGAGTGTAAGAAGCTGTAACCAGAGGTTAGCATTGCTTAACACTGCACAAACCCAAGCACACCTGCTCACAACTGCTTTAATGTGCCTTAATCCCTCAGTATACTGATCGACGGAACAGCCAATCAAATAAAATGCTAGAAAATCCTGCTCCAAATGAAATAAGCACCAGCACAATAAGTTATGCCACTTCTTCTTCCTTCCAAATAGTTTATTGACATAAAATCACGTCTAATGGGTTGAGCCCTTTCATCTAACAAGACTTCATCAGAACAATGAACAAATTTTCCATAATCCTTTTATACATCTTAATTGTCCACAAATTGTGTCCCAATTACCTTTTAAAGTGCTAGTGCAAAAACCTTAATAACATCCTACATACTAAAATAGTAAGTTAGAACTACATTTATATAAAATTAAATATATCCATACTATATTAATACTTACACATTTAGTGACATTTCTATTTAAAAGTCTGATAATATAATACTTAAAAAATTATCCTACAAACACATTTAAAAATACATTTAGAAATACATTTAAAATTCTCATACTCACACTACCTCCTATCAGCTTCTAGAATGGGCTTGATTGACAAATACTCATTTATTCCTGGGGGAACAGATGCATTCAACCTAATCTGCCATTTCACTTCTCTTTCCCCCACTACCCTCTTGATGTCACCTCCCCTAGGGTTGACCTTAACCAATTCCAGTATCCCAAACTGGAATCCTGTACACTTGTTGTTATCACTCAAATGTTTCCATAGGGCATTTTTTTCATCACCCTTTTTGATACTGTAATCGTGGTCGTATATTCTATTTCTTAAGCATCTGGTGGTCTTGCCCACATAAAAACTTGGGCACTTGGTACACTTCGCTAGGTACACCAGATGCTTAGACCTACAATTACCTTTTTGGAACTGTATTCTAGTTCTATTTTTTTATCTTCAAGTGTAATTGTGGGGGAATTAATAATATACTTGCACTGCCTGCAAGTCCCACATCTCTGTGTCCCATTGTTTGTAATGCCTGGGGGTTTAATTTTTGTTTCTAATAATTTTTTAATATTCCTTCCATTCTTAAAAGCAAATAGTGGTTTCTCCCCCACTAAAAAAAATGGAAACGGAAAAAAATGCCCTATGGAAACATTTGAGTGATAATAACGAGTGTACAGGATTCCAGTTTGGGATACTGGAATTGGTTAAGGTCAACCTCAGGGGAGGTGACATTAAGAGGGTGGTGGGGGAAAGAGAAGTGAAATGGCAGATTAGGTTGAATGCATCTGTTCCCCCAGGAATAAATGAGTATTTGTCAATCAAGCCCATTCTAGAAGCTGATAGGAGGTAGTGTGAGTATGAGAATTTTAAATGTATTTCTAAATGTATTTTTAAATGTGTAGGATAATTTTTTAAGTATTATATTATCAGACTTTTAAATAGAAATGTCACTAAATGTGTAAGTATTAATATAGTATGGATATATTTAATTTTATATAAATGTAGTTCTAACTTACTATTTTAGTATGTAGGATGTTATTAAGGTTTTTGCACTAGCACTTTAAAAGGTAATTGGGACACAATTTGTGGACAATTAAGATGTATAAAAGGATTATGGAAAATTTGTTCATTGTTCTGATGAAGTCTTGTTAGATGAAAGCGCTCAACCCATTAGACATGATTTTATGTCAATAAACTATTTGGAAGGAAGAAGAAGTGGCATAACTTATTGTGCTGGTGCTTATTTCATTTGGAGCAGGATTTTCTAGCATTTTATTTAATCCCTCAGTATCCAATGGCCTTGCTCTGCCCTGCAACAAAGTAAACGGCCACTGCAAGGCTTGGAACCAGGACCCTGCACACACAGCTAATGTGATTTACCAATACACCATGGCAGATATACAGACATCGGACCTTACCACAAACATATCATACAGCGCAGTCATTCAACAGTATAGGAATGTATTCCATCATGTAGATGTATGTGTGAATGTTGATGTCCAACATATAGGTACATACATATATACAGATATATCAGGAACATACCATGTGACAACAAAGCATTACAAATAAATGAAAAGGGAAACACCAGCGATGCCTGTATTATGTAGTGGTGTTGTTCTATGTAATATCAAGACTCCCTCAGACAGACATGTGTCATTCATACACGCAAACAGTTGTACATTGGCTGTATACATCACTTTCTGCATGTAATGTACATTAACACAACAGTTCCTGTCCAGTCATTGTGTGAGAACAGTACTTTTGCAAAGTGCTGTGTGCAACATCATCATCATGATAAAGGTAAATGGGGTAACCATAGAGGGACCGGTAGTGTTGTGTGTACAATGAGGTCGTCCGCATCAAGTGTACCTGGAACATTTAGGAGTGATGTGCATACCAGGATCATGCGCCTGAGGGACAGGGGTGAGGATAACAGGAGCATGTTGTGATGCATATTACAAGGGTTACATGTGTCCAGTGGGCACCTGTGTGAAATGGACAGCTATGTATGGGGAAAATGTTGTCCTAGGAACCGATTGGCCTTATGATTCCGTAGGGTGAGAGAGGGATGTGGGGGAAGGAGAGTAGGTATGCCTGTGGAGGATAGGTAGGGTAGGATCACAGACAAGACAGCATACAGGGTCAGTATATGACACATGTGGGGGGATTCACCTCAGATGGGGAGGGGTGTTCGGCATTCACAAGCCCATGGGAACAGTGGGACAGAGATTCCCAGCCATGGGCAGCCACCACTGCACCAAAACAGCTGCAAAGGAGACAGTGCTGGGGGCTGTCCAGGAGGGGCAGCCTCACCCTGTAAATGTGACAGTCCGCCCTTGAGCTTGTGTATCTAGCCTTGGAACCCCTTATTTAGCCCCCAACGCACCACGTCCAGGACCGCATGACAGTAGACATGTTCCTGTCTGGCCCTGCTCCCGGGGGGACAAGCCCCATCCTCAGTGGTGGTACCACCAGAAGGTGGTGCAGAGCCAACAGAGGTTGAGGTCCAAGGCTGGGCCCCAGATGTGCTGGTGCCTGGTACCATGGTCAGCTGAAGTGGGACAGGAGGTTCTGCCGGGACCTCCAAACCCATACAGCCTATGGTGTTGCAGTTTAAACACAGATATGGCTTAGTAAAAGACAACAGCATTCAGGATTACTTACAACAGTATGCATAGATATGACCATCGACCCAACACAACAGATAGTATACATTTGCAGAGGGAGCACAACACATGCATATATACTGCATGACATCTGTACAAAGTGTAGAAGACGTGTGACTGCAGCTATGAACAGTGGCCCATTATTGGCTTGTCACTGAGAACCCCAGACAGTGTCTGTCATGCCACTGTTTCATGTGACATATGTCCAGTCAGGGATGCGATGGCAGTAACACATCCCTATCACCATGTACTGGCAACAATCCTCACACTATGCTCCTGCTGTGCACAGATGTGTGTTCAGTGTGTAACACAGGAAACAAATGGCTCCACACACTGACCAGTCCACAGATGGCCCTACAGATGGGGGTCCCTCATGAACAGAGCACTGTCATGTCTGTTTTAAAACATGCAGAATACCCATTACCACACACAATGTGCTAAACAGGCAGTAGTCTCAGTGAAGTATAGCTACACTTACATGCTGTAGTCATGTCTGGCACATCACCCTCCTGTCTTTAGGCTATTTCCTACTGTGTATGATGTTTGAGGAACATCCAGATTTAATCTGTGATGCCATTTCCAAACACCACATCCAGGTTCCACACACAGCGTCTGTCATGGTCAAACACCAACAAGATGTTCCTAGATAATATACTGTGTTTATCATGCGAATGGCTATGGGAACATCATCACAGCTATTCTACATGCAATCAGCTAGAGGAGGACTGCAATAGGTGCAGAGGCCATCACCTGATCATGTCCATCACTTACAATACACATGCTGCTGCTGAGCAGGTGTACACCTCCACATCCACCAGAGAGTGTGTGTGGGAGGGACAGACAAAGTACATCAGAGAAGGGCTTGGAGACTAAAACCTAAGCATCGTCTGTCACACACCTACCAGTACAGTGGTCAAACCCCTGACTGACTAGTCATTACTATTACAAGTGCATGCAGTTACTACATGTGCCACAAAGCCGACATGTTGCTGTGCTGTATGAACATATATGTGTGTTGGTGAGAGACGTGCAACAGAGATATAGTAGACATACATTAGGTGTAGCACACATGGCTGTCCACGTGAACGGATGCCATTATCACCACAACCACACTCTCTAATGGACTTGCATTGACACTCTTTGTCAGGGCCACAAATACACTCCCTATCTACTTAGTTTACCACACTGCTGTAATGCACAGGTACCACATGCACCACAGGGGATATCTGGAGGTTCTATGGGCTAGGGCATATGAACGTGTTTGACATCTGTTGGTATGCCATTGGGGGTTATACTGGGAGTGATTGTGGTTGGGAGCATCATAACCCACACGCAGACACAAGGTGCCAGTACTGACATGCATGTATGCATTGCTTTATGGGTGTGTAATGGTTGGCTATGCAAGATGGCTGTACAAGGCTGGGTGAGGGGTAATCCTTGGCATTGCACCACCCGACAATGGTGTGCAGTGTGGTACAGGGGTGTAGTGTCTACAATGTCCCACACAGATGGGTACTGCATGAACTGCCCTGACATCCTGGTTACCATTGTGTATGGCCATAGCTTTGCAATGCATGCCATGTCTGTGTTTGATAGTCCTTGACATGGACGTTGCCTGGGATGTGCATGTCCCACAATACTGTACAGTGACATGTACAGGTGTACCTGGTTTGGCAGGCACATGTTGTGTACACAGACTGTTATCCTCCGATATGCCAATACTGGCCTGGTGTGGTGAAACCTGCTTATAGTCAGCAGGTCAACCCTGCACCTGTATTGATAGCATGATGCAGATATTCCCTGGTGTCAGTGGCATCAGTCCATACAGGGTACATGTGTATGGCATTGTATGGCCTCTGTGGATCACATTTGATGACACCACATATGTTGCAGGCATCCAGTGGGGAACATAGTGAAGGCACATTGTCCGCAATTATGTGCATATTGTACCTCTGTACATGGTGCCATGTCCTCTGCAGCCCACTGCAATCACACCATGCCTACTATCTGTCATCAATGTGCATGGTACTAGCAACATAGTAGGATATCCTAGGCAAGTGTGTTTGTGTATGACACATGGGTTCATGACATATACCAGGTACTAGTAGGGTTGCATACTTTGTTCACCAGGCCTTTTCCAGATGTAGGAGTATGGCTTGCCAATACAGTCCTGTGTCTGACTGACATCTGTACACCTCATGAGGTGGGCATTGTGTCATAAGATGGACACCATATAGGAAAACTACAAAATCCGCTCCCCAACATGTCCAGTGGTTAGACACTCACAGCCACCCCCACACAGGCTCTGACAGTCAAACACACACACCTGCCATGTCCTGGATTTGAACCCCTACCTACCTAGTGTATCACACTGCAGCAATACACATTTATGGCATGCACTATGGAGAATACCAGGTTACAGCAGTCCTAGAGGTGTATTTCTAGGTGTGTGACATCAGCAGGATTGCCAAAGGTGAGTATATGACTTGTACGAAGTGTGAGTACTCTAAAAGCATTGTTCTATCCTCAGGCAGAAGGATACACACACACACACACACACACACACACACACACACACACACACACACACACACACACACACACACACACACACACACACACACACACACACACACACACACACACACAGTTGGCAAGTCTGGGATTACAACACTAGTGTAACTACTCTATCACACTACAGCAATATGCAGTTACAGAATGCACAACAGAGACTACTGGTCTACAACGTTCCCAGAGGTGTATTTCTAGGTGAGTGACATCAGCAGCATTGCCAAAGGTGAGTATATGATTTGTATGGACTGTGGGTAGCCTATAAACCATTTCTCTCTACACAATCTGAGACAGACAGACACGCACACATTCACACACACAATTGGCAAGTCTGGGGTTATAGTACGACACTACAGCAGTATGCAGTTATGGGACACACCGTGGAGATTACTGAGCTACAGCTCGTCCAAAAGTGTATTTCACAATGGATGACCTCAGCAGGCTTGTCATAATACTTCTATGGGGAGGGCAGCGTGTGCATGGGCCGCAACCCAGTCATGTAGGTGTTGACATGCCACATGTGGGTGCACATGGGGCCATATATCACAGGTACGTGTATACAGCTACTAGATGACTACTTTCCTGTACAGTCACGTTGCACAGCTGGCACATGCACCACATAGTCTGACATGTTGACAGATACAGGTGGCTAGTATCTGCAGTGAATGACATCTGCACCTCATGTTTTTGGGGCCCTTTGGCTGTGTGCTGGATGGGACAGGCCCAGATGGCTCCTTGTCATGGTCACCCTCTTCCACACATCTATGTCTGTCTACCTTTGACGTATTATACTGTGTTTTTCTTACATATATGCCTGTATTCCTATCCACTGTGTGTGCAAGGCAGGTGTGGTGCATACTGACATGTGTCTGCACTAAGAACTGCGACTGCCAGATATGTCTGGACCACTGGTGTTTGCAGACATGGCCTTCATGTGTTTAAGTGTGTGAGCATGCCCAGTATGACCATTCAGTATGTTGTCGATTGACATTCCCTTCATACCTTCAAGTGTGTGAGCATGCCCAGTATGACCATCTGTATCGCATGTGTTACATTTCCAGGTAGTCTGTACTGTGGTGCTGACCTTTGTGTTGTACACCGATAGGTAGCATGCTGTGTCTGCAGGGTCATGTGGCATTGACTGTTGCTACATTTCTGCATAGCGGGGTGGCACCTGACTGTATCTACATTCCTACACAGGAGTGGGGGGGCACACCTAAAAGTTGCTATAAGTGTATGTTGGATGGGGGCACACCTGATCCTTGTACACATTTGCTAGTACTGTACTGGTATGTCAGGCACTCCATTTCACTGTGTAGTCTTACCTATTGTGCTGGCTGGAGGCATATCAGTGTACTACAGATCTTAGCTTTAATTACCAACATATTAGTTTCTGACTTCCTAGCCTTCACGACCTACATCCAACTGCCTGGCCTGCTGTAGTCTGTCTGTGTGGGTCTGTGGGAGGGGTTACCCATAGGGCACATTCAGAGGCCATAGTACAGCATTTGTTTGTGTCGGTCTACACCTGTCCAACTGGTTGAGACTTGTGTGGGTCTTATGGACACACATGGAGCTCCGCCCATTACCTGCAGTGGGTTTTGTCACCTTCTGTAGTACTGGCTACTGTGGTGACTCCAGTATGTGTTACAGATGTCATGGTGCCACTATGGGTGTCTACTGTTTGCTGCCTTAAGATTCGGCCACCCAATTCCCTTGCATGCTCACATCCATACCATAGCTACAGGTACCAACACATTCTACTACATTTGGCAATTGGTAGGTTGATTGACTTACCTTGAGGGTGTGCCAGACTTGAAGATGGTGCTGGAGGGCTGCCTATGTCGGATGCACATAGTACACTCCCTATACATGGCTGAGCACAGGTAGTGTCATGTTTGGCATCCCTTTTACTGTCTGTGCGAGTCAGAGAGGGTGACATTCCCTGGGTCCCTACTGTGTCAGTGCATATGCTATGCATTGCATCTTTGCCAAGGCCAGGTCATACTGGGCATGCCTCCTTCCACCTACTGGGTCAGGCTTAGGTTGTTCCTCCTGTGAGTCACTCTGTGCCTGTACAGGCCTTGGCATTGGTGGGGGGCTGTGTGGCCCTGCCCCATGCTGTTCCTGCTGCAACTGTTTCCGCAGGATCATATTGTGTAGCATAGCACATACCATAACAATTTAGGTGCATGTAGCTGGTGAATACTGCAAGGCTCCACCGGATGTGTCCAGACACCGGAACTGTGACTTGAGCATCCCAAACACATGGTCTATTATATGCCTGGCCCATGCGTGTGCCTCATTATGGCGTTGTTGTTCAGGTGTGTATGCATTTCTGATGGGTGTCATCAGCCACGGCTCCAGTGGGTACCCAGAATCCCCCACTAGGTGACCGTAGGGGATGTTCATATTGGCAAAGCTGTGGTACAGCTGTGTCAGATGCCATATTTCTGAATCATCATAGCTTCCAGGACAGCCAGCACACACATTCATTATAAAGCCCTGGGCATCACATATGACCTGGCAGTTGATGGAGGGGATGCCCCTGCGGTTGATGTAGGCCCTACCCTGCTCACCGGGTGGTGCTTTGATGCGTAAGTGCGTGCAGGCTATAGCACCCACTACCCCAGGGTAGTTCTCTATTTGGTGGAAGAGACACATATTGCTAGTCAACACCTCACGTGTATTGAGGAAATATACGTGCTCGCTGGCATGTGCTGACATGGCATCCAGGAATTGGTGGAATAATCTGGATGCTGATGCCTGTGAGATCCCCATGATACCACCAGTTGTGCTTTGGGAGGTACCTGTGGCTAGTATACCTAGGCCTACACATACCTTGGTATCCACTGGGATGGGTTTCCCTTGGCCTGTTTGATGTGTCAGGTGTGGCCAGCACAGCTCAACAATCTGCTGTAGGAGGTCTCTGTCCACCCTATAGCACTCCACTATCTCCAGCTCATGTAGCCCCTGGTAGGTTACCCTGAATATGTACACTCTTCTCTGTCTCCTCACTGAGGGTTGTTCGGCAGCATTAACATCTTCACCACCCTCAGCCTCTTGCACATGTTGGTCTATGTTGCCTGCTGCAGCCCTTCTCATTTCGTAGGTTTGTTTGTTAAAATTTTCCCGCATGTATACACAGGTGGTGTAGAGTGTGGAAAAACCAGAGGGGAAGGTGTTTGCTTAGTTTATAGTAGTGTTCTGGGCTGGACTGGTCTGCTGCCCCTGTAATCAGCTGATTCTGATACATATCACCTGTCAGCTCAGCTAGTTCACCTTGATTACTCTCATACTGCTGTTGTCCCTCCCAATTGCACTAGGCAGGCATAGACACAGCCCTAGCTTAGCCGTGCTATGCTAGGAGCAATCCCAAGGCACAGGGCTCCAATCCACGTACAGTATGCCTGACACCCCCTCCATGATGTCACCTATATCTGAGTCCTGCACCTGGCTATCTATACACATACACTCTTGGGACCTGCCTCACACCCTGGGGATAACCGGGATTCACTATCCTTTACCTCATTTGCATAGGATTTCCTGTTAATGCATAGTTACATGACCCATACTGAGCCTCCCCAAAACTAACCACTGCTTACCATCATGCAAACCCGCACACAACTGCTTAAAAGCACCTTACTCACACCGTATTCAATGGCCTTGTTCTGCCCAGAAACTAAACAACCGGCCTCTGCAAGGCTCGAATCCAGGACCCTGCACACCACAGATTATGTGCTTTGCACTAAGCCATGGGAGATATACATACATCGGATGTTATCACGTACATATCATCCAGCACAGGCATTCAACAGTATAGGACATGTATTCCATCACGTAGATGTATGTGTTTTAATGTCTATATATATATATATATATATATATATACATAGCTATAGAATATATATCTCAAGAACAAACCTCATGACACCAAAGCATTAGACAAGAATGAAAAGGAAACCACCAGTGACTCCTGTATTATGTACGGTGTTAATCCCAAGGCAAGTGTGTTTCTGTGTGACACACGGGTTCAGACTGTATTCAGGGTAATATTAGGGTTGCTGACTTTACTCACCAGGCCTATTGCCAAATGTATGGGTATGTCTTGCCAACCCAGTCTCTTGGCTGATTGTGACATTTATGACCACTATATAAGGAAACAACAAAACATGCTCCTCAACACATCCAGTGGCTAGCCACTCACAGCCACCAACACATAGGATATGACTGACAAACACACACACCTGCTATGCCTTGGAATAAAACACCTACCTGACTACCTTATCACACTACAGCACTACGCAGTTACAGAACGTGCTATCAAGATTACTAGGTCACAACAATCCCAGAGGAGTATTCCTAGATGGGTGACATCATCAGCCTTGCCAAAGTTGAGTATAGGAATTGTACAGAGTGTGATTACTCTAAAAAGCATTGTTCTGTCCACCGGCAGATGGACACACACACTCACACTCGGCATGTCTGGGATTAGAACACCAACCTTACTACTTTATCACACTACAGCATTACACAGTTACAGAACGCGTTATGAAGATTACTGGGTCACAGCATCCCAGAGGAGTATTCCTAGGTGGCTGATATCATCAGCCTTGCCAAAGTTGAGTATAAGAATTGTATGGAGTGTGAGTACTTTAAAAATTATTATTTTGTCCACCGGCAGATGGACACATACTCACACTCGGCATGTTTGGGATTAGAACACTGACCTAACTACTTTATCACACTACAGCATTATGCAGTTACAGAACGCGCTATCAAGATTACTGGGTCACAGCAATCCCAGGGGAGTATTCCTAGGAGGGTGACATCATCAGCCTTGCCAAAGTTGAGTATAGGAATTGTACGGAGTGTTAGTACTCTGAAAAGCATTGTTCTGTCCACCAGCAGATGGACACACACACACACACACACACACACACACACACACACACACACACACACACACACACACACACACACACACTCGGCATGTTTGGGATTAGAACACTGACCTAACTACTTTATCACACTATAGCATTACGCAGTTACAGAATGCGTTATTGAGATTACTGGGTCACAGTAATCCCAGAGGAGTATTCCTAGGTGGGTGACATCATCAGCCTTGCCAAAGTTGAGTATAAGAATTGTATGGAGTGTGAGTACTTTAAAAAGCATTGTTCTGTCCACCAGCAGACAGACACATACTCACACTCGGCATGTCTGGGATTAGAACACCGACCTAACTACTTTATCACACTACAGCATTATGCAGTTACAGAACACACTGTCAAGACTACTGGGTCACAGCAATCCGAGAGGAGTATTCCTAGGAGGGTGACATCATCAGCCTTGCCAAAGTTG
>NC_056736.1:441853048-441865548 GCF_019279795.1 Protopterus annectens | reverse complement strand
CGCTCTTAAGAAGCATAACATTGGCTTTGAAGACTGACCATGTGTGGCATACTGTTAGCCCTGTTGGTGTGACTATGGTGATCCAGGTCATTGGTGTTGATGACATCCAACATGCATTGAGCACATGTGTTGGTACATGATGAGTCTTCCCGGTTCATAATGGGATAGCTGAGTGGCCATGATTATGGTGTCCTGTCTCACAACTGGTATTCTCCATTACAGCACAATGACAGTTGGGATTTCTGAGGCATGGTGGATGATCTGTCACAAGGTGCAATTTGGATTACACTTTGGCACAGAGGTAGTTGCTCAGCATAATGCATCTTACGTAGCGCAAGTGCAACTTGCGTGGGGGTGTACATATCCCTCAGGAAGTTGGACACACCTGTGGCCCATGTGTTCCAATAAAGGATGTTGGCCAAGAGGTGAGGTATATGTTATAACATGGTCATGCAGGGATGCTCTCCAAAGCGTTGAACCATATCTCGATCTCTGCACAGATATGTTCTCCATGTTTCAGATTGCCGTAAGTGAGTCCATATTGAGTACCTGATTTGTATCATTGAGTAGCAAGACCCACAGTTTATTTCTTAGCTGTCCCTGTTGCACCAGTGGACTTTCACTTGAATCTGGCATGATGAGGGCACTATAGGGGACGCATGGGCTGTTGTCAGTATCCAGATTCTCAGGGGTGACAGGTGCAGGCCCTGTCTGGCAAAGCATCATGGTCTATCAACCATGTTATCCCAGTTAGAGAGATGCTGGATACTCTTTGAATTACACCAGTAAATTTCATGACTGTGGAATACAATTCTTGTCCCTGTACTGCTGCGTCATTCTGGCAACTGGCAGAATGCTACCCAGGCCTTGGTACATACTTGCATGGGCTACATGACCTGACAGTTCCAACATGTGTTTCCATGCAGTCCAGGCTACTGCATTACAGGTCTTGCACAACAACATAGCATATGCCAGAGACATGTGTATAGTTCTAAAGGTGGTCAGAGTATATGGGTATGTGGCTAATCATGGCAGACAGGCAGTTGACAGTATGTTTACCCTCATAGCTTGGTGTGTAACATAGTGCTAGGGTTTGCATTCACAAAAGAGTACTGTTGGCCATGTTTCCAGCCACGTGTTCTGAGGTGTGACACAATTATGTGAACTATGTCATACAGTCTTTGCATTCTGTTGTCTGTCTATTACAACTTGGGAGGCCTCTTGCTTGGCCAGATACTTAGAGGTCTCTGTGGATGTGTGTGATATCTGGTGGAATGCGTGTGTGTGTCCTTACTGTGTTCTGGTAAGGGTATGTGTTGGTTGTGGTGATGAGATGCATGTGTTAACCTACACCTCTTGACTGTCTAGTCCAGTCATGGGTGTAGTATGGACTGCCTCCAAGATCACCCCTGTAGCTGCATCCCAGACAATGTGTGGGGTGTGGTGTTAGGCGGGTTTGGCAGTGTACATAGCATAGAGATTTCATTCCCCCAGGATGGCCACATACACAAAGCTGACATTAGTAAATACCAGTAGCTGAGTAGTGGACATGCCTGTATGAGCATTCAGTACTACAAATACCACGTACTGTATGTAGTATACTTACTGCTTATGAAGATGATTTAGACAGTGATGCTCACATGTAAATATTTGAGTTATGTACGTGGCAACACTAGCTATTACAGGAACATGGTAGCTACCTTTAGTAGCAATCCCCCTCTGAGGGCCACATCACATCCTGATAGTTGATTACAGATGATGCAAGTGTGAACAGGGCTGTATCCTTGTCTGGGTATAAACTCACATACCCAGCAGAATCATGAGCTCTGTTGGGCACAGACACCCACTCCCTACACAGAGTCAAATATCAGTAGACTCTGCTGCCACTATCGACATGATCAGGATATAATCAGATAGTGTACGCCATCACCTATGAAGCTGCTATTACACATGGGCAGCAGTTTCCTACATCTTACATGCCTACTGCAGATGTCACACTGGAGTTAAAGATGATATGCACCCTGTTTAATTACCAGTACTGTCAACATATTTCCAAGCAGCTGTTAGTCTGGCAATGAGAGGTTAGGCTACACAAATCTACACGTTCAACCAATGTGTCTCTACTGCCAATATCCACTCTATGTAGGTGTGCACATAGCCATTTAGCACAGCCCTGTAACAAGGGTCAGTACACATTTGCAGAACATGTACACATGCACAGCTGTCATTGATTGCAAACAATAGTAGAGAGGTGGATATTAGGCAAGGTGGACTTTTAGGCAAGGCTCATAAGACAAACCCACCACCATCCATAGCACAAGTAACCAGAAACTGAGGGTATTGCTACTCAATGCCAGAAGTCTAAACCTCACATTGCACACACTCAAGGCACTCCTCAGTATGGAGAACATCGATATCTGTGCAGTAACAGACTCCCAATTTAAGGCTTCAGAGAGCACCCCAGCACCACCAGGCTATAACTCATACCACACCTTTCGGCCACAGAACCCGGACCGGAACACAAAAGGTGGGGGTCTATCCATATTCATCAAGGATACTCACACCTCCAGGTTAGTGGCACAGCACAATGAATCAGAGATCATCCAAGTGCAACTGACAATGGACAACACTGCAATCCAAATTGTAGCTTGCTACAGATCACCCACCATGACCCAGACCCACATTCTGCATTTCTGGGGACACTGGGAAATATGCGGGTCCTACCAAGCACCCTAATACTGTGTGATATCAACTACCCAAACATTAACTGGGAGAACTACTCGAGTACTAACTCCCTTGCCCAGCACTTCCTAGAATTTCTCAACACAAATGACCTGGAGCAACTGGTCTACACCCCCACCAGAGGGAACAACATATTGGACCTGGTCATCACCAACATGGGCGACCAGTGTTCCACACCTGATGTCAACCCCTCGCTGGTTAGATCAGACCATAGAATAATCACTCTGGATATTCACATTCTGCCCACAACCCCAAACAAGGAAACCACCATGAAAATCTTTTCCAAAGCAGACTTCACATTGCTTATGACTGAGGAGGAACGGTTCACAGCCCCCACGCCAATGGACAATGCTGTCCAAGATGCTGAAACTTATACCAAGGCACTCTATGATCATCTGCAGGAATGCATGGATTGTGCTATCCCAAGTCTAAGCTAGACTCACTCCTCCAAAAACAAGAAACCAGTCTGGTGGACCCCTGTCATACACAGGCTCTACAATAGTCGGAGGTAACTAGTACAGATAAGAGCGAAATCCCTAGAAGAACAGACATCCCTGATCAGTATCAGCAAGAAACTACGATCCCTCATGAAATCATCTAAGGCTAGCCTCAAAAGATAATTTCCCAAGGACCCTACAGACAACCACAAAGCATTCTTTAGCTATGTCAAGAACCTAAGTGGGAACTCTCAGATCTGCTCAGAGTTTGGTGCAGACTGGCACAAAATACACTGAACCGACTGATATTGCCAGCATTTTGGCAGACATGTTCAGTGCAAACTTCACACCCCTCTCAACCCCTAAATGGCCCTTAACCATACCAGAAGAATGTACGGCCCCAGCAATCAATGACACACAGGATAAAACAGCCCTATCCAAAGCCACAAATACAGCCTCAATGGGACTGGACACTGTCCCAGTCTGTGTCTTACATGAGCTCCAAATGAACTAACCCCTCACCTAAACACACTGTTCAAACACAGACTCTCTACAGGCTACATACTCACAGAGTGGTGCACAGCAACAGTGATACCACTCCACAAAGGTGGCACCACAACAGACCCCAGGAACTATTGCCCTATAAGCCTGACTAGCCTGGTCTGCAAGGCTATGGAGCGCATCATCATGGAACTCATTAACAGAGACATTGGGAACCTCCAGACATTCGACCCAACCCAGGTCTGCTTGACTGAGTGCAGATCATGCCTACTGAACCTGTTTGATGTCTTACAGTCACCATACTACCTGGACCTCGCTAAGGATTATGACACCATTCCTCACTCAGGTATTGTTTATAAACTCACCAGCCAGTACATACACCCATGCATCACAGGTTGGGTTGCCAACAGGCTTACACACAGAACCCACATGGTAAGCCTAGCAGCCTCCAGGTCCAACACTTAACCAGTCACAACTGGTGTCCCACAGGATTCAGTCCTGACACCCCTACTGTTTGCCATATACTTCTCAGAGGTAAGGGCAAACACAGGTGGACTACAGCAGACCGTGTTTGGTGATTACTGCAAACTGGGAGCCATAATTGACAGTCCAGTTGTCACAGACATCCTTCAAAGGGCCTCACATAGACCAACACAGGATGTCACAGTCATGGCCTCCAGCTAAAGGCCACAAACTGCATAGTCATCCCATGTTGGGAAAACTAAACACCCACATATTAACACATGAGTGGCAGCCACTTTAATACAGATGAGGTAAGGGGTATGTGGGGACTACATTAGATAGTGATCTCTCCTTTGACAATCATATCTCCAAAGTAATTAGGCCATCCGTCTATGTAGGCCATCTGATTACTTAAGAGTTCGCATCTAGACATACTGAGGTTATTGTGCCCCTTTACTCATCACTCATCAATCCCATCATCGAGTATGATAACCCATTTGGGATGTACCTCAGAAGACACATCCAACAGCTGGAGGGTCCACGAACATACCTCGCCAAGAGCATTACTGGCCTCAGACATGTGTCCTATGCTGCCAGACTGCATGAACTCTTGCATTACTCAGTGGCATCTCGTTTACTCAGAGATGATCTTTGCTACCCAACAAAGCCATGTCCAAGTTAGGCTTAATAGATATGCTCCACCTATGGGAATCTATGTCACATTGAGCCACACACTGTAATGAGCTAAACCTTGCCACAACCATAACTGGAAGATGCTGGAGCGACAGATTCCTGTCACAGGTACTCCCCATGCTTTGGAACTACATCCCTGATTACATTATATGGAGCCCCTCACTAACACTCCAAGGACACCTTGCAGACTGGATGGGGAACAGTGGGTATACCCCAGGGATTCTGCAATTGGCTCTTCTCCACAGAGGGACAGTTAGTTAATCAATGGGGTGGTGACAGCTGACACATTTCGGCTAGGCATATGAATGGCCTCGGGCAGTTAGCCAAGTACCTACCTATGTACCTATGAACCTATACATACACTATCAGCACATGCTGATAGCTTGATTTACTGTTCAGGTGTTGACTTACCTTGTGCCAATAGCGGTTGTGTGTGCAATAGTTGAGGGCTGCCTCTGTAGGATGCACACAGTAGACCACTTATACATGACAATTTACAGGTGGTCTTGTGTGTGTGCCATCCATGTTTACTGTGTGTGCAAGTGGAGAAGGGTGTCAGTCTGTAGGTGCCTACACTATCAGTGTGTCTGCTATACTTTCCCTCTTTGCCAAGGCATCTGCCTACTGGGGCTGGCTCAGGGTGTTCGTGGTCTGAGTGCCTCTGTGCCTGTATGGCCCTTGGCAACTGTGGTGGACTGTGAGGGCCTTCACCATTCTGTCCTTGCTGCAGCTGTTTCTGCAGGATCATATTGTGTAGCATGGCACATACTATGAAAATGTGGGCACACGTGCCTGGAGAGTACTGCAAGGCTCCACCAGATATGTCCAAGCAATGAAACCGTGATTTCAGCATCCCAAACACACACTCTATGATGATTCTGCTTTGTGTGTGTGCCTCATTATGGCATTCTTGCATGGGTGTGTGTGTGC
The DNA here is from genome assembly GCF_019279795.1 of Protopterus annectens. Classification (NCBI taxonomy): domain Eukaryota; kingdom Metazoa; phylum Chordata; order Ceratodontiformes; family Protopteridae; genus Protopterus; species Protopterus annectens. The sequence continues at coordinate 441,859,783 of NC_056736.1, read as the reverse complement.
ATTTCTGATGGGAGTCATCATCCACGATTCCAGTGCATATCCAGCATCCCCTACCAGGTGGCCAGATGGGATGTTCCCCCTGGCAAATACCTGATACAGCTGTGAGGCATGCCAGATGTGGGAGTCGTGATAGCTTCCAGGGCTGCCAGCACACACATCCATGATAATGCCCTGGGCATTGCACATGACCTGGCAGTTGATGGAGGGGTATCCCTTGCGGTTTTTGTAGCACCTACCCTACTCACCGGGTGGTGACTTGATGTGTATGTGCATGCAGTCTATTGCATCCAGTACCTCTGGGTATTCTGCCACATGGTGGAAGAGACGCATATTGCTGGCCAACTCCTCCTGCGTTCGGGGGAAGTATATGTGCTCATTGGTATGTGGTAACATGACTTCCAGGAACTAGGCGAGTACCCTGGATGCTGATGCCTGTGACATCACCAGGATATCCCCAGTTGGCCTTTGGAAGGTACCTGTGGCTAGTATTCTCAAGCTTACACATACCTTTGTGTCCACTGGGATGGGTTCCCCTCTGTTATTTCTCGCTCTGAGGCATGGCCGGCACAGCTCAACAAGTTGCTGTATGGTGTCCCTGTCCACCCTGTAATGCTCTACTATCTCCAGATAATTTAGCCCCTGGTAGGTTACCCTTGGTCTGAACACTCTTCTCCTCCTCTGGTGCCTGAGGCGGTTGTCAGCATCATCCTCCACACCACCTTCAGTGTCCAACACATACTGATGAATCAAAGCTATGGCAGCCGATAACATGTACATTTTAAAAGTTCCCCATCTGTTTACACCGATGGTGCAGAGTGTTTGGGAATACACAAGTGTGTGTGAGGTGCCTTCACACTTTATACTATTGTGCTTTGGATGCTGCTGATGTCATTGGGTGTGTACGTGCAATTCCAGCTGCAGGCTATCTTAATTATGGGTTTTACAGTGAGTACTGCAATTGTGGGACCATTGGTGTTGAATTATGCTTGCTGCTGTGATTTATCTGTTGCCCTTTATTTCACTTTTCAACCCAAATCCCCTCCCATTGACAGGCATGCATCTAGCTACCAGCTTTCTTGTTTTGTACTTTCCCTACCCAGGAATGTGTTGCGAAATGTGTTATGTAGCTGATCTACTGCAATTTTGCTTTGTTCTGTTGTGACAGTTCTGTTTTCTTTGCAGTACGGCACCTCCCATTTCCTGTTCTGCAAGTAGCTGCTAGCAGCCTTGTTAGCTGTTGTCAATGGCCCACTGTGGGTTCCTAGGTGTTAATTACTCATTTGTACTCCAATTACCATGCCGCAGCATTTTCTTATCTTTTTCCCATATCCTTCCTGTTTCCACTCTGGTGCGCGCTGTGCACAGCCGTTTACCGGGTTTACAGTGCGTTTTCATCCACGTTCACATGCACATTCGGTTACCTAAGCAAAGCTATGGCTACTTCAACACACCCTTATCCTGCAGCTTTGCTTAGCAACAGGCAAACAGGGTTAGTAATGCTCCAATGTACCTACAGCAATGGCGACACACCCCTCTCTTGATGTCATTTTATCTCAAGGGCTCACCTCAGTGTTATAACACTATGCTGTTTTGTGCATCCTTACACCAGCGGGAAATCTGCAATTCAGTATTACTCCTCACATTTGCATGGCATCGCCTACTAATTCCAAGCTACTGCGCATAACACTTTCACTGCCCCTTAGCAACCCTTGCACCACAAGTATGGTGTAGCATGCCTGCCATTGACTATTATGGGGAAATCGTGATATGTGTTTCATTGCAGTTTTATTCTATATTTTTGTATATTCCTTGAGATCTCCTTTGCACACCGATGCCCTGCGCTTTAACTTTGCGTTAGTGTGGGCATAATATTAAATGTTCTTTTTCATATTTTGTGCATGTTGTTTTATGCCAATGGCTATATATTTAGCCATTGGCATATATTAACAGTATAATACGTGAGTTTGGTCCGCTGTTATGGCTCCAATTTTATGTTTGATAAATGTAAACCGTTTTTTTCGGTTTACATTTCTGCATGCTTACACTATGCCTGCACCACTTCCTTGCATGCTACACTGCTGCACATGGGGTGATTAGCATACAGGCACCGGGAGCTGTGCAGGCGTGGCGTACACAGATAGTGCATGTGGAAACAGCTCATACCTGAATCGCTTGGTGGCCATATTTGGCATTAGATTGCCGACGATACACCTGCACCTGGCGCAAGCTTCATGAATCCCAGGGAATGACTTTAGTTCGTGGTCTATAAGTGGTAAACAGAATTTCTCTGTTTGTTTCACAGGTTAACTCAAAGGACTGTTTTATCATTTTTGGAAGGCCTGTAAGCCCAAGGCTTACTGTTGTGTTAGTGGCTAGGATTACAGTATCCAAAAGAACTGCTGGGCATACATAACAGATGAGGGAAACCTATAATTTAATAACAAATTTATTAAGTCCGTAGTAATTGCATACATGCAGATGGATTTTTTAGACTGGTGACTTCTTATACTAACATTATAGAGCTGTCAGCAGAGTGTGTCATGGTACATCAAGGACAGTGGCATTGGTATTAGAATGATAAATGAACTGATGTTTCTTTGCATGGAAATACTAAGAAAGTAAACCAAAAAAGAACGGTATTTGTTAAAACCTACTGGGTCTGGGAGAAATGCAAGGCAAACACATTGGAAGAACTGTGGGGAAGAAATACATCAGAAAAGGGAGAAAAACAATTGCCCCACAGAGGTTAGAAATATACAGTGAGAGATGTACTGCAGCAGACCTTTGACAGGCTCACATCAAGTATGGGGATGTTACATGGCTGAAGTCAGCAGATCCTGGCTAAGTAAAGGGGTAAAACATACATCTCAACTATTCCTATTTTTGCAGAATGTCCATGATTTTACTTCATAATTTTGCCTTGTCCCTAATAACATTTAGATTTTCCTGGTAAACTGCTGGGTATTATAATAAAGTCAATAATGCCAGCCATTTAAGTTTCATATTTCATGTTGTTCAGAAACAGTGTGTTAATGCAACACATTGTTTTATTCCCTTTTTAATCAGATTCACATTTAACAATGTCCCTGATTTGGGGTCTTTGCCCCTCAACCATTATTTTTGTCTTTATACAGAATTCCTGAACAAACAAATTGAGGTACCATATGAGGTAAGTTAGAAGAATCGACCCTTTGCGAGATGGAGTTGGTTTGAAAAAAAAATGAAGAACCTTTGTTTTACAGATATTTTGATTTTGGGTGACCATATGTCATTTTAAAATAAAAGGTGATACAGTAAATACTGTATAAATAAGAAAATATGACATTTTCAATTAGAAAAGGTTCTGTACTATCATATATAGTTTTAAAGCATGGTATTTTTGTTGGATATCCACCCCCAAGCACACAGGTTCAAGCCCACCATAACATCATAGGGGTTTTCAATAAAGTTAACTCTCCCCATATATACCTCATATGATGTAATAGGAGGTGACAAACCTGGACCCACTATATGAAATTGTAATAGAAAGCTCTGTCTAAAGTCTAAACTGCTTGTAGTCATTCATCTAAACACAGCGCTCATCTGGCAATAAAGAAACTTCCAGTTAGAACTGAACTGAGCAATGGTCTTCATTTTAACCGAGCTGAAGAACTACAGATTTTGTACCACAGGGACTTGAAATCAATGCGATGCTGAAATAAAAAACAACATGACACTGAAACAAAGAGCACCCCAGGACCACAAGAGAAGGAGGCACCCACCACTATAGGAGATTCTTCCTCAGGAGCATCTCCTCCATTACAGGCAAGTGGATACTTATAATATTCTTCATATACATGCATATGTATATGTCTATGTATGTATGTGTGTGTGTGTGTATATAAATATATATATATATATATATATATATATATATATATATATATATATATACATACACACACACACACACACACACACACACACACACATACATACATAGACATATACATATGCATGTATGTATGTGTGTGTGTGTCTGTGTATGTATGTATATATATATATATATATATATATATATATATATATATATATACATACATACACATATATATGTATATAGGATCATAGAAGGTTACTAGCCTAGCCAAGAGTTTATCCCCAAAAAAGAAACCTCAGTCAGCACCTGTCGCTCCTGTCAGTGAGGGACAAAGGTGGAACCCCAGGGACAAATTTGTGGCTTCCCGTCCATTCATCAAGGTTGCACTTGAAAAGGGTCAGTGAGGTAATCTGTTTCACATGTATGGCAAGTCTGTTCTAGAGACAGGGCAGCATCTGGGAGACAAACCTGTCTCTCTAGCAGGTGTTATTGATGTCACATATTAGATTTAGGCCTTTCGAGTAGGTAATGTGCGAGGAATTAGACTTACGGATATGGAGCATCTCTAGTAGGGAAAGGTCCAAGATTGCCTTATAGGCGAGACACAGATCACTTCTGAGCAATCTGTACGATACTGAGTAGAGCAATAGTGATTTGAGCCTGTCCGCATAGAACAGGTGTTGGAGGCCATGGATTCTCTTTGTGAGGTATTTCTGTGGCCTTTCCAGTTGGTGCAGATGTTTAGAGAGGTGCATTCCTAATGGGACGTTATACTTAATTGTAGGCCTAATGAGGGAGGAGTACAGAGAGGTAATAACATCCTTTTTTCTGGATGTAATCCCTTTACTTATGAGATGAACCAAGTAAAAGTTTTTTCTGACCACTGCCACTACATGATGGTCAAATGTGAGATTGTTGTCAACCTGAGTACCCAGGTCTCTCACCACAGGTTGTGTGCTTAGGGGGTTGCCGTTGATATAATCAGTAGGGGCCATGTTTTTGCTGAATGGTTTGATAATACATTTTTTTGTGTTTAACTTAAGGCCATGACTTTGGCACTAATCATTTGTTGTTGTGAGTCCCTCTTGCAGTATGTTAACATCCTCAGGGGAGTCAATGACAGCACCCAACTTACAGTTATCCACAAACCTGGTCAGCCACAGGCCCTTTGTCTTTGCCTGGACCTCTGAGAAGTAGATGCCAAACAATAGGGGTCCCAGGACAGATCCCTGGGGAACAGCACTAGTGACAAGTCTGCTGTTGGAGGTGGTGGCACCTACTTTGATCTTGTGGGTCCTATTGGTGAGCTGGTTGGCCACCCACCTGATGAGATAGGGATTTACACCAAGCTGTGTTAGCTTTTCAATGATGCCAGAGTGGGGTATTGTGGCAAAGGCCTTGGCCAAGTCAAGGTAAGTTGTATGTACTCACTTTCCCAAATCCATGGCCTGGTGACAGTCTCAAAGAAGTCAACCAGATTCAACATGCTAGATCTGCCCCTGATGAATCTGAATTGGGTGGGGTCAAGTGCTTGGAGATTGCCTATGTCCTTGTTTATGAGATCCATAATAATATGTGAAATGACTTTACAGATCAGACTTGTCAAGATAATGGGGTGATAGCTTCCTGGGTCAGTGTTGGCACCACATTTGTGCAAGGGGATGACAATGGCAGTTCTCCATTCTGCTGGAATAAAGCCTATAATTAGGCTGTGGTTGAATAGGGTGCTCAATGGCAAAGCTAGTTGTTGCTGAAGATGGTGCAGAATAAAGCCTGGGATACTATTAGGTCCCGTGGAAACTGTGTTCTTTGCCTTGGATAGGGCCTTTAACACTTGATCTCTGGAGATGTGAGGTGCAGGACAAGTATTGGGGATGTCAAATGGGCCTTTGGTGGGGATAGGAGGGTGAAGTTTGCACTGAACATATTAGCTAGCAGGTTGGCTAAATCAACAGGATCAGTGTGAGTGGTACCATTAAGTACTAATTCGGAACAAACCTGGGCTTTGCCATGGAGGTACCTGACGTAACTGAAGAAGACTTTGTGGTTTCCCTTTGTTTCAGAGGCTAGCTTCGATTCATAATTGGCTTTGGAGGTTTTCACTAATGATCTAATTTGCTTGTTGAGGCTGAGGAGGGAGTTTTTCCAGTTTTGAATCTGTTCCTTTTTAACCTTGGACAGCAGTTTCTTCCTTTTGTTGTAAAGCCTGTTGATAGAAGATGTCCACCAGACAGGTTTATGTTTCCTTGAGGAGCAGGTTTTAGTTCTTTTGGGTATGGCTGAGTCCATGCAGTTGTACAAGTGCTTGTATACTGCATTGGTGTACCATTCAGCATAGTTGTCTGCATCATCTGAGGGGGGTGGTGGTGGTGTGAAGCTACTGATACCCTTCCTTAGGAGGTTGTAGTCAGCTTTTGAGAAGTTTTTTAGCCTGGTTATGGATGGAGGGGGGTTGAGTGGGATAGAAACTTTGAATGAGACAGACCGATGATCTGATCTTACCAGGGAGGAACATACTATGGGAGTGGTGCAGCAGTCACCTATGTTGGTGAGAACCAAGTCCAGACTATCTCCCCTTGTGGGGGTTGAAACTAGATGGTCTAATGCTTTAGAACTGATGAAGTCAAGGAATCATTGGGTGAGTGCATTAGTGCAGGAATAGTTCACGTAGTCTATGGTGGGATAGTCAAAGTCACCAAGGAGCAGTGTGTTAGGTGGTATCTTGATGGTGTCAGTTAGGTCCAGGTAGGAGGAGTGGGTGTCCTGAGTCGTGGAGGGGGGTCTATAGCTGGCTATAACTTGGATGGTAGTCTTGCCAACTGAAGTTGCACCTGGAGTAATTCCAGTGTGTCATGCTGGCAAACCAGTCTGGAGGT
>NC_056736.1:441688048-441850548 GCF_019279795.1 Protopterus annectens | reverse complement strand
TAAGTAGTAAGTATAAAATTTTAAAGTGATACACACTATTTACAGAGCTGAATTTGAAGGTTTACATTACAATTAGGTATTATGAGACATGGTCTTTTAAACTTTCAGGCATTTGATTTTTTAAGCTTATGGTCTTGGTCAGGTGTCTTTCAGTCTTCTGATAATACGGGATTTAGAAGTAGACCCGTATATATATATATATATATATATATATATATATATATATATATATATATATACACTTTTCAAAGAGACACACTGCCGAACCGGACTACAGCAAATTCACAATCACGTATGTGCAGTGTAATTTGGGAGTCTGAGTTCGGTATTGTGAGTGGAGATTGCAGTACAATGAGGAACAGGGAATTTACCCTTTTCCTCACTGTAGTGCAATCTCGGAGTTGGTACATATAATTTGCAATGGGTGTGGGTGTAGGCGGGCTTGCCCCCTGCCAAACAATAAAAACCATGTGCCATTGACTTGCCAGTCTAACGGTAAGATACGCTGCATAGCTGGGGTGACTAATGTCACCTAAAGCTATGTTGAATTATATTGAATGCGGACACCGGTAAACTGATGGTCGATATTGTGTAGGCATCGACTTTATATTTCGCTTATTTCATCAAATGACGAAAATGCTTTCTGCATTTCAATAGTAAACCTATATATATATATATATATATATATATATATATATATATATATATATATATATATATATATATATACATACACACACACAGTAGCATAGTATAGTGGGTTTCACCAGTTAGACAAGTGTCACCAGAGTTATAAATAGTCCATGAGAACTGTTACATTGAGCTAGTGTGTTGTTCCTTTAAGTAGGATTTTTTTATTCATTTCATATGCAGATTGTTTTAACGTACAGAGAGGAAACTTTAGAATTAGGCTGAGAAACTTTGCTAAATGAAGCAATTATGGATGGATCAAATGACAGCTGAGCAAATTGCAGGCAGGAACTGTTTACTTTTTTGCAGAGGAAACTTAGTGACCAGAGCAGCAGCTGTGTGAGATCATTCACTGTGTAAGAGGACCTCACAGTGGAGGGTGGAAAACCATTCTATCTGAGAACTAAAGACATATAAATGCATGTGAGTATTTTGTTCCCAGTTGTTTGAAGGGTTACAATATTTTGTTGGAATTTTAGACAGATTAGTTTTAGACTTTAATCCAGTTGTAGCATGAGGACATTTTTCACTATTGATGCTCAAACTTCAGTAGTAAGCAGGTGGGAGAATCTATAGAATATATATATATATTTTTTTTAATTGCTTCAGAACTTTGTCAACATGTTGTTCTACATGTCTGCCAAAGACTAACTTGTTAATCTAACATAATACCCAGATACCTTTGTAGCTCAGTTCGGGGTATGGATATTTCTTCTGGATCCTAAATCTATAGAAGCTAAGCTTAAGCATGTTTCTTCTGAGATGCTAACATTGTGGTAGAAGAATTTAGGGTATTAACAGTTAGATTAAAAGTCAGTTAGTTCCATATCTGGACCATGTCCTCTTGTAACTATTCAATCATCATCATCATCATCACACACCCATTTTCCCCATTTTCTACACAGGATTGGGGTGCTGTGTCAATTTTCGCCATCTTTCTCTTAATTCAGTGCCACTCTCTAACCTTCTTTGACAGTCATGCCTGATTGTCGCAGGTTGTCTTTTACACAATCCATCCATCTCTTTGTTGGACACCCTTGTTTCCTCTTGCCTTCTTCTTTTCTGTCCCAAATCTTCTTCATTGAATTTTCTTCTGCTTTTCTGCACATGTGCCTGAGCCACTGTAATCTATTCTCTTTGCCTTCTCTGTAATTGGAGCTAATTTGGCATCTGCTCTGATGCCCTCATTTCTTCATCTGTTCACAGTGTGCATCTTACTGCCTCTCTCAGGCACTTCATCTCCATCGCCTCCAGTTTCCTCTGCTCTGCCTTTACTGCCCAGGTTTCTCTACCACACAGTAGTACTGGTCACACCACTGTTTTCTCACCTTACTTTTCAGCTTCTTTGGCATTTTTCTGTCTTACACTATTTCTGGCACTCTGTGCCAGTTGGTTGCATATCCATTAATACTAGCTTTGACCTCTTCATTTAGACTTCCCTTCTCCTCACCCATCCCTCCCAGATACTTGAAGCTGTTAATCTGTTCCACTATTTTCCTTCTATCTCAGTTCTCGGCATCTTCAGATTTTCCCTCATTTGCTGCCATTACAACTGTTTTATCTGTACTCATTTTCATCCCATATTCCTACAGCTTTGCATTCCATTCCACTGTCCTTTGCTGAAGTTCTTGCCCAAAGCCTGTCTGGAATGCCACATTGTCTGCATCCTTCAATCATTCATATAACCTCGTAATGAACCTTATTATTTTATCAGGGAATGCTAATGCTTCCATTGCCCCCCTCATAAAATCCCAGATTATCCTATCAAATGCTTTCTCTGCATTAAGACCCACCAATAAAAGCTGCATTTCCCTGTGTTCTGCTTCCCTTTGGCTCATTATTGTTCTATTAATGTTATTAAATGTTGCTTCCCCTTCACAAGGCAATACCTTTGCCAGTCTCTTAGCTAGTATAGACATCAATACTGTGTAATCATGGTTTGAAATTGAAATGGGTTGATATTAAACTGGATTAAATTGGTCTTTACCATCACTGGGTAATACAACCACCACAGTTTTCTTCAAAGATGCTGGTCCATCCCTTCCTTTTAAAATAACATTAAACAAAACCTAAAATATCTGTATTGGTTTCTTCCTTCCTAATTTCCAAACTTTCACAGGGATAATATCTCTTTCTGGAGACTTCCTTGTAGATTGATTATACATCACTGTTCTCCTATTTTAACTTTTACTTGTTGGGACTTATCTTCCTCTAATATTTTTTAAACAACTTTGTGACAAAAAAGGTACTGCCAGCACAGCTACCTGGAATTTTGTAAATAATTATATGTCATTTCTGAATATCAAACTCATTTATACAAGATGATGGTGTTATAAATGTATTAGAACTGTATGCCATGTGTACATCAAACTGCTCTGTACAGATCTTTGTTTTGAAAAGGTATTTGTAAAGTGCTTGTGCTTAAAAAGTATCCATAATGTGCCCTAGTGGAAGAGAACAGAAATTTACATGCACTATTGTAACTGTTTAAATGTGTATGTTAACATCAGAAACTGAAGGGTTAACCTCAGTCCAGAAAACTTTAGAAAAATATCTGAAATTAAATTACTTTATAGGCAAGGTCATAAAAATGTTTCAATGTAGCTAGAGACACAAAGTCTGTACTAGGAAGCTTTCTGTATTGTCTCTGGGGTGAACTAATTGTTAGTTTGGAAGCATGAAGGAATTTAATTGTTTTATGACTTCCAGCACCTGCCAAAGATCTGAGCAAAAGCCCTTGTCTATGTATTTTAACAGGTATATGCTAAATGCTACCAGCTACTAGCAATGGGGGTTTTGGCCCGGGAACTAGAAGTCAGATGACCAGAAATTATGTTATTCTGCAAGCTATCTCAGCAGTAATATTTTAGTGAGACAGAGCATTCTGCATTCTCTCTTGGACCTGACAACAACAATAAGGACCACTCACCACATCTGACTTGCTCTAATAGTAAGTTACTAGGGAATAGTATAATTCTCTTAGATTCAGTCAGGAATATAGCAAAGCTTAGTTTAGATTTGTATTGCAATGTTATTTTAAATATTTCCTGTGGTTTTGAACTCTGATGTCACTGTGAATATATATTTAGTATTGTCTTGTTCTTTTATTATTCATTATTAAATATATTTAAACCTTTCATTGTGAATGATCTGTGCAGAGATATTTAAGTTTTCAGAGTACTTGCACATTTATTTGGTGACCCTATGTGGGTCACTCCTAATAGCCTTGCTTTTGGTCAAACTACCATTTGTATTAGTATTAATATTACACAGTAAGATTGGACACCCTTTGTTAAGGGCCTTAAAGTAGCGGATAAGGAGTGGCTGGTGGCAGTGGTGACTACCTTATAGTCTGGGCAGAAGGGGGCATAGGAAGTAAACCTTTGCCGGCCTTTCCAAGTTCTGTGTGTGTGTGTGTGTGTGTGTGTGTGTGTGTGTGTGTGTGTGTGTGTGTGTGTGTGTGTGTGTGTGTGTAAATCTAACCTCAAAGAGAGTGTGTGTGTGTGTGTGTGTGTGTGTGTGTGTGTGTGTGTGTGTGTGTGTGTGAGAGCTACTTGGACAGGGGCCCAAAGCACTGGTTGGACAGAGTAGGTGCTGGAGGTCATGGCTTGATCACTCAGCTGAAATCTCAACTCTATAGCTATGCCATTGTGGAGTCTTGTTGGGGATCTGGAGAAACAAGCCCTGGACTAATTGTGGTCTCTTTGTGCTCTTAATGGAAATTGTACTTGATGCAGAAAGCTGTATATGGAAATACTGTTATCTTCTCAGTGAACATCCCCTGTTGCCAGTTGTGAGGACTGAGTCTCCTTAATTACTGGTTGGCAGTGGTGGGTTATATATATGAGCTTTAATTGTGTAGCTCTAAAATATCCCTTCAAATCAGGTAATCCTAAATTATCTTATCCCACTTAACTGTTGCCCTTTTCCTCTCCTTGATAAATTTATTCAACTCTTTATTAATTATTGCCCACAACTTCTCCTCTGGTTGATAAAAGTATACCTGTATATAAAAATAAAGGGACTAAAACATTTTCACTGCTTGTATCTTACTATCAATATCAGTTCCTCAGTTTTTGTATTATCTTTTGTTTAGTCTCTTCTAACATGTTCTTAACTGCCACAACACAAGTCTATTTAATACATACTCCCAAATACTTCATTTTATTGTGTCTGCATAAATATGGGTATTGCTGAATGAATTTGCATGTGGGTACATAATTTACAGCTATAGCCTTTCTTTTTATCTTCATTAATTCTATATTGCTAAAAAGACTTAAAACTGTCTCAAAACATTCCACGAGAGAGATGTCCTTTTCTGGATATATCAGGTACAAAATAATATCTGCAAATAAAGCCAACTTTTCTTGATTACCATAGCAACTATATCCTTGAATTTCGAAGTCCTTTATTTTCTTTGTCAATGGCTCTAAATATAAAGTAAATAACAAAGGGGAAAGAGGGCACCCATGCCTGGTTCTTCTGTTCAAACACAATTTATCAGAGAGGATCCTGTCTACTTTAATTCTTGCCTCTGATCGTTCATATATCCTCCTAATTAACCTTATGGAATGCAAATGCTTCCATTGCCCTATTCATAAAATCCCAGCTTACTCTGTCAAATGCTTTCTCTGCATCAAGACCCACCAAAATAAATCTGTATTTTCTTCCATTCTGCTTCCCTCTACATCATCATTGTTCTATTAATCTTGGCAAATGTTTGCCTACTCACCACAAAACTACATTGATCCACATTTGTTAAATTTGGCAACACCTTTGCCATTCCCTTATATAGTACAGACATGAAAACTTTATAATCATGGTTTAAAATTGAAATGACTTTATATAAAGCTGGATTTGATGCTTCCTTACTGACTTTATGTAATACAGCCACCACACCTTTCTTCCAAGATGTTGGCGCTTTCCCTCCCTTTAAAATACTGTTAAAACAAAATCTTCCAGATCTTTCACTTTCTTCTCTCCTAACTTCTGAACTTCCACAGGAATACCATCTGCTCCTTGAGACTTTCCTGCAGATTGGTTATACATCACTACTTCATCTGCTTCTACCTCAACTGTTAGTTGTTGAGCCTCATTTGCCTCTAACCTTGGCATAATTAAGTCTTACATAAATATCTACATTAGTGCTCTTTCTTGATTTCTATATTTCTCTGTTTTATACAAATTTTCATAACATTTTCGAAATAGCTCTAATACCTCAATAGGCCATCTGGTTATTTTTCTTGTTATAAGCTCCCTACGTTTGACGACAACCCTTTCTCTTTTCTGTTACCTAAAGTCTTTGTGCTAAAGTTTTTGTGCTTTGGAGTTATTAAAAATAATTGCTTATCAGCAATCTTTCTAAACTCATGCATATTATCCAAATACTCCCTTATTTTCTCTTCAGCACTATGCAGTTGCTCCTCTACTTGTTGCAAAACTTTAACCATTGTCAGCCCTCTAAATAATTCCTCTTACTTCTTAAGCATATCTCTTTCTCTTTTATTTCTACCTTATTTTTAAATGCCATTTTCATTTTATCCTACTCACTAAATATCACTAGTGAAAAAAATTCTATCTTCTATAATAACTCCGAAATAATTTCCACTACCCATTCCTTAAATTCCTCTCATTTTAACACGTAGTTGGGAAAGCCCTAATGTCTCATTTTCATTTCAATACCCTGCATTTTTATCACAGTTTTTAATCAGTGCATGTTCTGAAATTGCTACTGTGCGAATGTTGAAGCTTTCAATTAAATGAATATCCATCCATCCACAACCCCTTTTTCCCATTTTTGCACATGGGGTCAGGGTGTCACTTCAACAGTGACAATCATCTAGAGTCAAGGTTTACACCGCTGGGTAGCTAGCCTTGCCATGGTAGTTACACACTCGCATGCATGTTCACACCTGTGGTCAGTTTAGAATGTTGAATCCACCTAGTGCATGTCTTTGGAATGTGGGAGGAAACCAAAGCGCCTGAAGGAAATGAACACAGGGAGGCCATGCAGACTCTGCACAGAAGGCCCCCCAGACAAGAATCGAACCTGGGGACCTCTTCTGATGAGGCTACAATGCTATACACTGTGATACTGTGCCGCCTTGTAGATGCACATGTTTCTGTGAAATATAATTTCTATCCAGTCTACCCTAGTTATTGTAAGCTGGGGAATAATATGTAAATTATGTCCAAGTTCCTACTAATGAATTCATATATTCCATAACAAACATTTTCATAAATTGCTTTAGATGTCTACCACTGTCTGTTTTATTGTCCCTTCTAGGTACCCCTGAAACACCCACACTATTGCAAATCAAGTTCTAGTTCCCACTGTAAATATTATTTCCTGATGAAAGTTGATTAGTTTTCCAAAGATTTAAGTTCCATAATTGCAATTTTTGGTGATATATAAATACATGTCAGAGTAATTCTTCTCCATGCTAATAGCCTTTTAGCACCCAAATCTACCATTGTTGTCTTTTTTCTCTCTTTCTTCTATCACTATTCAAGCCCCTGTAGTAATCTATTCTTCTTCTTCTTTCCTTTGTCCCGGATACTCTGATGAATATTCATTCTGAAATCCTTTCTTTGTCAAATTCACATGCTCATTTCTTTCCAAATGTGTTTTCTGCAGCATTGCTATTTGCACTCTGCATTTCTTAATGTAATTCAGTACTCCTTCCTTTTGTCTATACCAGTAAGGTCGTTTATGTTCCAAGATGATGCAGATAACATAGCTGTTATGATATAGAGCTACTGTTCCCAACTATTATACACAACAATTAAATAAGACAACCAGATGGCTACAAAGTGAAAAAAAATTATCGTAGAACAAGGTAGAAGTATGAAGGATGTAGAGCGACAAGGCCTTATGGAGAATAAAATGATTATACAGAATATTATGAATGCAAATTCGGGTAATCACGGCCACTCAGGTAAAAAACACACTCTTCAAAGCCAAGAATACAGCATCCATGGGACCAGATGACAATCCAGGCTGTGTACTGCATGAACTACAAAATGACCTATGTGTCATGTTTAATCATAGCCTTACCTCAGGCTTCGTGCCCACAGAGTGGCGCACAGCTACAGTCATCCCACTCCACAAGGGGGGATCCACTTTGGATCCCAGGAACTACCATCCCATCAGTCTGATGAGCCTGGTCTGCAAGGTCATGGAACGTATTATCATGGAACTTATAAACAAAGACATTGGCAACCTTCAAACACTGGACTCCACCCAGTTTAGGTTCATGAAGGGCCGATCTTGCCTCCTGAACCTGATCAACTTCTTTGAATCAGTCTCCAGAGCCGTGGACAAGGGTAAGGTGGTTCACACAGCCTACTTGGACATCGCCAAGGCTTTTGACACTATTCCTCACTCTGGAATCATAGATAAACCTCCTAAGCTGGGCATTAATCCCTACGTCACTTGATGGTTTGCAAACTAGTTTACTGACAGAACACACACTATAAAAGTAGCCGACTCCAAATCCAGCTCCAGACAAGTGACAAGTGGTGTACCGCAGGGTTCTGTCCTGTGTCCACTCTTGTTTGGCCTCTACTCTCTGAAGTACAGGCCAACACTAAGGGACTCTGCCTTACAAAATTCACAGATGACTGCAAGCTGGGAGCCATTACTGAATCCCCAAATTATGTGGATATACTGGAAAAGGGCCTTACCGAAACAGATGCCTGGTGCCAGAGCCATGGGCTCAAGCTAAATGCCAAGAAATGTATAGTTGCCCCCTTTGGGAAAAAACATGTACCTGTGAACTACCACATAGGTGGCAGTACACTAAACACCGAAAATGTGATAAGAGACCTAGGGACACAGGTGGACAGTGGTCTCACCTTTGATAACCACATAGCCACAACAGTTAGAAAATCCTTCTACGTGGCACACCTCATCACTAAGGGCTTTTCATCCAGAAAAAGGAGGTCATCGTCCCTCTGTACTCATCCCTCATTCGACCCATTATAGAACAGAATGCCCCGTTTGGTATGTACTTTACAAGACATCTGCAAGAACTAGAAAGGCTGCAGAAATACCTCACAAAAAGAATCACAGGCCTAAAGCAGATGTCTTATGCTGACCGTCTAAAGAAACTCAAGCTATACTCTGTCACATATCGCCTTCTCAGAGGCGATCTCTGCCTAACATACAAGGCCATGTCAAACCCAGAGTTGTTGGACATGCTACACTTAAAGAATTCCCAATCCCTCTGAGCCACACGCTCCAGGGATCTTAACCTTGTCATCACGATGAATAGAGCATGCTGGAGGGATAGGTTCCTGATCCAGAGACTCCCCATACTCTGGAATAGGCTTCCCATACATGTCAGGCAGAGTGCCTCAATGGCCCTCTTCAAGAGGAACCTTGACGATTGGATGGAATATAGGAAATTCACCTTGGGATCACATCAGTAGCCCTGCTAGACAGGGGTCCAGGAAAGTAAATATTTGTGGGAAGCAATAGCCAGGGAATCGTTATGGCTAGGCTTGTATAGGCCCTAGGACAGATAGCCTAGTACCTACCTATGAACCTATGAACCAAAGTGTCAGATAACATTATGAAAATTAAACCAGTAGGGGGGGGATTTTGCCAAGAGGAATGCATGCAACAAGGGGCACAGAAAACAAGCAAGATATAGCAGGAAGCAAAGGGAGGAAACCAAAAAATGACTCACGCTAATCAGAGCAATTAAGTAGGAAAGGAAAAGTGACAAGAGTGGGAAGAAGCCAAACAGGTGTGTATGATCTTCAGGTTAAAGAATGCCTTCCATATCAGAGACTGCTGGCAAATATACACAAGGAAAGCAAAGAAAGAAGAGTGAAAAAACAGTTGTAGTGGGAATTTCAGGTGAAACAAACACAGCAGGTGCTAATGAGAAAGGGATAATTAGCAAGGCATATAAAACACTGCACAATAATTATAAAAAACATTCAGAGCAGACTAAAAATACTGGGAAGGGAGATTAGAACAACAAATTACAAATCAGAAAGTGGAGGAAATTTGTTATACCCTTAAGTATGCTACTAAATCCAGAAGAGTTATGATATTTGCAAGAAAATGTTTACATAAGTACTTTTATGTTCCAAAAGGGCTTCAGAAGATTTTCCTTCAAGTGGAAAGCTGATGCTAGAAATGCGAAGAGAGTGAAAGTGGAAATTCAGAACATCTTTTCTGTGAATGTGTGGAGTTATCTGAGTTTAAAGACTTCTTACAGAATGTCTTGACAATTTTTTCTGGAGGAGCACATTATATTAACTAGGAAATTATGGTACTGAGTTGGTGTCTAGGTTTGGAACAGCTGAGATATAGCAAGACCTTAAGCTTAATTTTGTTCAGAGCCAAAAAAGTGATTACATGAAAGTGGAAATCAAGGATTAAACCAACTGTAAATGATGTACTGAATATTGTGAAGGAAATAATACATTTTCATAATAAATGGTGCATTTGCAAATAATATATTCCAAATAGTGCTGTAATAGATAACTAAAATAAGTAGTTGCTAGGAAATTAAATATATATGAGTATGTTCTAATGCAGAGAAATAAAATATTAGAGCTATGATGGAAACTGTATGTACAATGTATGTCTAAGATAATGAAAAATGTTATAGTGATTTTTTTCATTGCTGCTAATGTCTTTATATTCATTTCACCAATTAATGTGTTGAATAAATAACGTTGTTAAAACAATTACTGACAAAGGAATTAAAGCAGCCTTGGCTTTGTCTCCAGTCTTGCCAAGCTTTGGCACTGTACACAGATCATGCTATATATACATTGTTGCATCCTGTACAGTCCCTGACTTTTAACAGTTTTGCATAAACTGTCTTTTAGTGTACTTTAAGCCCATATATCCTGTAAAGTGAATATTACTGTCTATGCAGAAGTACCTGTCAGTAGGCCTTGGTTACTGCCAACTTCTATATTATTTCTCCCTTTAGTCCTCCTTCAGTGATCCATTCACTATATACCAGTCCTTTTAACACTATATGGACTACCTCTGCCACTGAGAATCAGGATTTTCTTTGTCTACTTCTCTGAAGTCCTATAAAGTAGGGTCTGAGAGCTCCGTTTTTCTGACCCTACCTAGCTCTCCTTCTAAAGGAAGTTCTGTTCCATTTGTCAGTGGTGCCTGAAGATCTGGCTGACTACTATCACCTTAGCTTCTAATGAAAGCCTATTACCTTTCCCCTGCTATGGCTCAGAATCCACTTCACTGCTCTTGACCAACTCTCCCCTCTGAGGCAGCCTCATTACCATCAACAGACAGAGGTGAGGATGAATAAGTCTTCTCATTTCTGCTTTTCCCAAGTGATTGCATCTCTTTGCCTAGCTGTATTTAACAACATACGCAGGAAGTACTGCACTGCCAAAGTTATTCCCGATTAGGATATTAGCAGTGATGTCCTCAAACAAAGTCACCTGATGGTTCCTGTACCCAATCTTCCTAAGCCAGGTAAACCATAGTTAAAGGTACCTGAAAAGTTTCACACCCAAGGCTCTAACCAGAGTGGACTGTCCAGGTAGTTAGTGCTCTTGTCTGACCACTGCAAAAACTACTATTTTGACTATGGTTATGTCTGGGGCTATGTCCCTATTTAAAATAAACTATCACAAAGTTCAACAATATTTCAGAAGAATAGTTTTGCAAAGTGCTTACCCTTTGGAACCAAGTTCTTCCACAGACAGATACTTATGGAGAATAATGACTGGTTTAAAGAAATGACGCCCCTTAAATGTGGATAATAGCAGCAGAAAGAAGTAAGTACATTTTACACACACACACACACACACACACACACACACACACACACACACACACACACACACACACAAATATATATATATATATATATATATATATATATATATATAGATATATATTATGTATGCATATAGTGAGAGAAAGGGAGAATAGGTAGAGAAATAACTTGTCAAATGATGTAAAAATTGCTCAAGAATATGCTAGAATATTTTCCTAGACAAAATATTGTATCATCTGCAGTCAAGTATCTGTAGTATTAAAGTATGCATCCTTGTAGTATCCATAGTTGTCAGCTGTTGCTGCTGGATCTTTGACAATTATAAAGTTTTGACCTCGGCTAAGTAGCATAGCTAGGTAGTCCTCGTGAACTGTATAACCATAGTCAATCAGGCACTTAGCTGATCATTATAGGCACTGATTGCTCTGTGGCCACAGGTCCTCATGCCACCTCAGTAACTAAGACAATTCAGTATGGACCATTGAGACTCAGTCTCTAGCTTCAGTTGGAAGGAGGCATTTCTTTATATTCAAATTATGTTGAAGCAGTAAAGGAGCAGGGAAAATACATTTGTAGGACTGATTTTGTAAACTAGTGACTCTTTTAATACTGCAGCCCATCCTTTAAATACAGCATCTGGAAATGAGAATTGAGCTAATCTCATTTAGACAACGTCATCAGATTTTCTCAAGAGACCATCGCTGCTGAGTGCCCTGGTGGCATAAAGGGATAAAACCCTAATTAAGGCCCAGCTGAACCCAGTTCGATTAGTGATTTGGGTGACTGACAGAGTGTCAGAAATGGAGGGGTGCTCCCATCCTGGGTGGGAAGTTGCTCATCAGTTATGCTCCCAAAGAGGAGGCGTGGTCCATAGAAGGGAGTTGCCCTTGGATATGGTTGATAAGGGTGGGGTGGGAAAAGGGAAATGGGAAGGGCATATAAAAGAAAAAAAACCCAGATGGAAGCAAAGATAGGTGAGCTTGTGGGACTTCCTTAGGATCCATGAGTGACCCCAGTAATTCCGGAGTAAATCTGGGTGTAGAAGACTAGCTGCTAGACCTGGCCTGGATGTGAGGCACTGGAGACCAACCTGGAAAGAATGATGTGCAAGGGAAGGACCTAAAAAACTATTACGAGACCCTCATTGCTCATTTTGTTCTCCCTGTTCTTTGTGACTGAAGCTCAGTTCAGCAAATAAAACTGTATATGAAACTGACAACACCTGCTTACCTTTTCACGTGTCAAGAACATATGAACTCAGATCAAATGAAAAGATCACTACATCTGTCACTGAAATTCAGACAGAAGTCCTTTGCTACCAGATATACTTATGAATTTCCTTGTTTTCCATAACTTGCAAAGAAGTACACTAAGAATTTACCATTTGAATTCATGCCTGAGAAGTTGTTCCATCAAACTTTAACCCCTTCAAGTATATCTATTATTCTTCTGTTGGGTACTGAAGTCCTTTAGTAAGACTGGGCTGAGCTTGAAATTGGTCAGTATTGATCAGTGTACTACCCCCGTAAACAAATGTAAAAAAATAGACTACGCAGTCAGTAGATAGTACTTCACTTACCTGCTATAGGAATGCTAAATAATTTGAGCATTTGTTTGGTGTGTGAGCATAAATAGTTGTCAGAGGTTTCCATACCCTGGGTTGTAGCTGTATTGAGGTAACTCTCTTATGCACAGGGAATAGCTCTAACTGCATGGGACTTAAACATTTACTTGTAAGGATCCCTAATGTATGGTAATGAAGATCAGGTCCTGTACAAGAGAGACAACCATGATGCCCAAGTCTAGTTCCAAAAGCCATGATGTACATAGATGGGAGTCTGACTCTTTCCATCCAGTATTTTTCTATCTCTTGCACCAAATTATGCTTCCACCCAGCACCAGATCATGCTTCCCTTTTACAGAGAGATGTCATTCCAATTCCTAAAGTCATTGTCCACTGTTCTCATTCTCTTGCACCAGATCATGCTTCCTCCCTAACAAGGAGATGGCATTCCAGTTCCTAAAGTCATTGTCCATTGTTCTCATTCTCTTGCACCAGATTATGCTTCCTCCCTAACAAGGAGATGGCATTCCAGTTCCTAAAGTCATTGTCCATTGTTCTCATTCTCTTGCACCAGATCATGCTTCCTCCCTAACAAGGAGATGACATTCCAGTTCCTAAAGTCATTGTCCACTGTTCTCATTCTCTTGCACCAGATCATGCTTCCTTCCTAACAAGGTCCAGTTCCTAAAGTCATTGTCCACTGTTCTCATTCTCTTGCACCAGATCATGCTTCCTCCCTAGCAATGAGATGGCATTCCAGTTCCTAAAGTCATTGTCCATTGTTTTCATTCTCTTGCACCAGATCATGCTTCCTCCCTAACAACGAGATGGCATTCCAGTTCCTAAAGTCATTGTCCATTGTTCTCATTCTCTTGCACCAGATCATGCTTCCTCCCTAACAACGAGATGGCATTCCAGTTCCTAAAGTCATTCTCCATTGTTCTCATTCTCTTGCACCAGATCATGCTTCCTCCCTAACAAGGAGATGACATTCCAGTTTCTAAAGTCATTGTCCACTGTTCTCATTCTCTTGCACCAGATCATGCTTCCTCCCTAACAAGGAGATGGCATTCCAGTTCCTAAAGTCATTGTCCACTGTTCTCATTCTCTTGCACCAGATCATGCTTCCTTCCTAACAAGGTCCAGTTCCTAAAGTCATTGTCCACTGTTCTCATTCTCTTGCACCAGATCATGCTTCCTCCCTAACAAGGAGATGGCATTCCAGTTCCTAAAGTCATTGTCCGCTGTTCTCATTCTCTTGCACCAGATCATGCTTCCTTCCTAACAAGGTCCAGTTCCTAAAGTCATTGTCCACTGTTCTCATTCTCTTGCACCAGATCATGCTTCCTCCCTAACAAGGAGATGACATTCCAGTTTCTAAAGTCATTGTCCACTGTTCTCATTCTCTTGCACCAGATCATGCTTCCTCCCTAACAACGAGATGGCATTCCAGTTCCTAAAGTCATTGTCCATTGTTCTCATTCTCTTGCACCAGATTATGCTTCCTCCCTAACAACGAGATGGCATTCCAGTTCCTAAAGTCATTGTCCATTGTTCCCATTCTCTTGCACCAGATCATGCTTCCTCCCTAACAAGGAGATGACATTCCAGTTCCTAAAGTCATTGTCCACTGTTCTCATTCTCTTGCACCAGATCATGCTTCCTCCCTAACAAGGAGATGGCATTCCAGTTCCTAAAGTCATTGCCCACTGTTCTCATTCTCTTGCACCAGATCATGCTTCCTTCCTAACAAGGTCCAGTTCCTAAAGTCATTGTCCACTGTTCTCATTCTCTTGCACCAGATCATGCTTCCTCCCTAACAAGGAGATGACATTCCAGTTCCTAAAGTCATTCTCCATTGTTCTCATTCTCTTGCACCAGATCATGCTTCCTCCCTAACAAGGAGATGGCATTCCAGTTCCTAAAGTCATTGTCCACTGTTCTCATTCTCTTGCACCAGATCATACTTCCTTCCTAACAAGGTCCAGTTCCTAAAGTCATTGTCCACTGTTCTCATTCTCTTGCACCAGATCATGCTTCCTCCCTAACAAGGAGATGGCATCACTGTTCCTAAAGCCAGTGTCCATTGTTCTTCTCCCTGACAAAGAGATGGCATCCCGACTTCTAAAGCCAGTGTCCATTGTTAGGGTTTAGGTTGTTTGAAACCAGCCCATTGATGTCACATGATTGGAGCAGTAGCCATTCCACATAATTCACTTTTCAGATGCTGAATCTAACAGTGACTGTAAATAGACATTTTGGCCTGAGCCTATCTGGGTTATATGAATGGGCTGTTTACCAAGTGCTTGTCAGTGAACATCACATCTAGACGTGGTATAGTTTCCATCTGAATACTTCTGCATGAATATTGTTCAAGATGTTTTTTCGACCTTTCTTAAAAAAGTTTTTTTTTGTTTAATTTTGGTCTGCCTTACAGCTAAAGCTCTATGCTCATCCATCATATGACATATATCTAACTGAACATACATTCAAGTCATTTATTTATCTGACAATAATCACAGTATCCAATTTAAGGTCATGGGGAACCAAAACCTATCCTGGCAGGCACTGGTTATAAGGCAAGGAACCAGTTCTTGATGGTAAAGAAGTGCATTGGAGGAAATACACATAGTTATACCCACAAAACAGTCAGAGAAAATTATGACAACATTAGAGAATTTCCAATTCACTTATGGATATTTCTTCTGGATATAAGAGAAAACCGGAGACCATTGCAAGAGTCCTTCTGGAAGCAGTTGGGGGAAGACAGAGTAGTCAGGAATTTAACTGAAGAATTAAAAAAATAAGAGGCAGCAATGCCAACATCTGCAACAATATGCCACCCAGCACTGAACATCATGAGCTGAAATTTATCACCTAAGATAGGAATGTGTAAATCACTTACTAAACCTGTACTGCAGTAAGATGGAGCATTCATTTAAAGAGACAATCATGTATACAGATTTTAAAAAAGCAGATTCATCAGAAAATAGTTTACTGCCATTCCCCCTGACCTTGCCATTTGTTATTTTTTCTTTTCCACACTTTCTTTGAACCTTCTTGAATCTTCTGTGCTAAACAGATTTGGTTTCTTCCACCTCTAATCAAACTAATTTAGGTCCTTCCATCAGATAACCATTCACTATATGACAGTTGAATCCCATACTTTAAAATACTTTCACTCATAAGAGAAAAGGTATGTTTTTCTTGGGCAGCAAACCATCAAGGCCCCTGGTGTTTAATACAGTCAGCTC
Source organism: Protopterus annectens (assembly GCF_019279795.1). NCBI lineage: Eukaryota > Metazoa > Chordata > Ceratodontiformes > Protopteridae > Protopterus > Protopterus annectens. The sequence goes on along the minus strand of NC_056736.1, from coordinate 441,834,259 downwards.
TGAGATCCCTACATTTGATCTCAGCATTTTGTTCCTTTCTTTTTCATAATTATGACTTGCAGAAATGTTGCTCACTGTGCCAGTTTTGAACAATATAAGAGAATTCCCTCATACAATAGTCCCTGTCCCCCTTTTATTGTACTTCCTCAATTAACAAGACATGTCACAGGATGTGTGGCTTCAAGAACTGGCTACGATTGTTTAGATTGAGTTGGACTTAGGCTGTACATAGATGAACTTTTTGCTAACCAAACTTTAGAGCATGGTTTCCACTTCTCCATTGCTGCATTCTTCTTACCATATAACAAGACTTCACCTCTTTTCAGCAATGATATCCACATGCAGTTTCAGGGATTAGTCTGGTAATACCCCATTCAAGCTATTTTGTAGCCAATTTTTTTTTCATCTCTGTGTATGTGTATCCTTATCTTGGTATCCACAAACAAGCGCACTCTACATTGCAAACCAGGTGCAACGTAAACTACAAAGACACAAAATAACACTGCTCTCAACATAAGATAATTGTTGTGGCTCACTCAGTCCAAGATTTGGCTTTAATGGTAGAAAGGCAATGTGTGAATGATCAAGTGTTATGATTTTTCATGTATGTCAAAAAATACTTTAATTTGTAGTGGTTGTTGAAGAAGTAAATCTTAATTACCTACAGATGCTGTGGTCTTGGAGTTGTATTTAGGTGGTACAGGGAATGCAGCCTCCAGTATTTTTTTTAGAGCGGGTCTTTGCCTCTATATTTTATTTTGTGCAAGTTAGTTTTGATCACTTTGTTATGATTGAAACTGCGCTCAGCTGTTCTACTGCCAAATTTAAGCCCCCTGTGACCTACATGTCCACTCTGCCATCCCTGACCTTGAGTCTTAAAGTCAGTTAATTTTGACCCTTCTAAGCTGAAGATTGTGTTGAAGTCCAGGCACAAAATATCCATGTAGTGCTAATGATGAAGTTATGTTAGAACTAGAGCATGCCTGTTAATGGTTTATGTTGGTAATTTTCACTTGTCTCATGCATTCAGTAGAAACGATGAAGTGGTGTATGGGCTCAAGATATTTACTGTACATAAACACGTCAGGAACTGTAATTGAAACATGCATTTAAGGTGATTCACTCATTGCTTCAAACACACGTGCATGTGCATCTCCATTCATGACTGCATTCACTCTGACTGACTATACAAAATGGCACTGTTATTGCATGTGCTCAGTACTTTTATGCACGTGTTATCTAGCTACGGTGGCTGACTTGGAACAATACACACAATGATCTACATCCTTCCTCTTTGATTTGTTCGACATGCAGTAGAAGAACAAGACCATCTACATGCTAGATATCACTTCAATGTTAACAACAAATCAGAATTCAAGTCCAAGTCACTGTGTATTTTGGATTGGGTCTGGAAATTCTAACCGATCTGGTTATATAAAAACTTTGACTGGGCTTAGCAACAGGGACAGTGTCTGTGGAATTCTTCTCAATAGGAACTTCAGGGACTACATCAGGATTATTTGAAGAAAGCAGGGGTGTAGGTAGGATTTTCAAATTTGTACTCACAGCTCTCAAACTGCTAGCTCCCTCCCCAGCCATGCTACGGCCATTCTCGTACTTCATGGTTCGCTCTTTTAGTGTCGATGAAGAGGCATTGGCTGTAATGCCTCTTCAGTAATATAATATAGATTCACTCAAACTCGGTTCCTTGAATTGAAAATGAACCTGAAAGTCAGTTCTTTGAAAAATGCAGCATGGTAGTTGGGGTAGAGGATTCATGGTTTTGTTTTCTGTAACTAAGGTACAGGTTTTGAGCTTGAGTAAATTATGAACCACCTGCTACCCCTAGCTAGGTTGTTTCATATACACACACACACACACACACACACACACACACACACACACACACACACACACACACACACACACACACACACACACACACACACCTCTACCTACCTCTTAGTGCAAGAAATATGGACAAAGCCTAAAATAAACAGGGACAGATATTAAATAATTCTCTCGTGAACTTAGAAAGTTGCTAGAATAACAGGGTTTGTGCTAGTATGCATTTCTCTAAAGGACATGAAGTCTGAAACTCAAATATCTGTCATTATTTAGCAACTTCAGCCTTCAATGATTTTCTAGAAAAATCACAAAATTTATGAGGAACAGACAAAAAATATGTGGCAATAATCTGGACATTCTGCAAAATTTGGACAGTTGAGAGGTATGTTACCTACCTACCTTTCTCACACACACGCACACACACACACACACACACACACACACACACACACACACACAAATACCTCTCAACTTCTTAGAGCAACAAACCCATAAATAAAACTGAGGCAAAGGTCCAAAAATAAAGACATTTTTTTTTAATATTGCTCTTATAAACTTAGAAAGATAATAGAATAGTAGTAGGTCTTGCATTAGTACGAATTTTCTGAACGGTATGAAATCTGAAACTCAAATGTCTGCCATTATTTTCTAACTTCAGTCTTTAATGATTTCCCACTAATTTGCCAGAAAACTTCAATTTTATGAAAAATGGACCAAAAATGTGATGCAAAAATATAAAATTTTCATACAATACAGCTGGGAACCTGTCAAAGAAGAGACACCATTTTAATATGAGCACTATTAACCTGAGCAGCTGACAAAAGAGAATCTACATGCATTTCTGAAATAAAAGTAATGTATAACTCTGATCATTACAGTTATTTATAATTGTAAACCCTCCATATTTTCTTCCAAAATTGCTATTTTGCAGAGGGATTATTAGGCTTTATAGAATTAGGAATAGCCAAAATTGGGGACAGTTGAGAGGTTTGGATATTCCTAATTCTATAAAGTGATTTATTTGCACTTACCTCTCAACCTCTTAATACAGGAAATCTGGACAAGGCCAAATATAGTGGGGAACATACAAACAGTACTAAAAATTGATCTTGTATAAACTTAAGACAGTTGATAGAATAACAGGTCTTGCTTTAGCATGCATTTTTCTGAAGGTTATGACGTCTGAAACTTAATGTCTGTCATTATTTAGTGACTTCATTCCTAAATGATTTGCCAGAAAAGTTTTATTTTGCATTTTACAGCACAAACACCAATATATGCTAAACAAAGCAATGCAGTCTCACAATGAAACTAGACTTAGCATTAAAACTTCTCTGCCCTTGAAACTCACATTCATTGAAACAGCATTGGAATCCACATTGAAAGAAAATACATTTTGCCAGTGGCAGATAAAGATTAACTTTGGGCTGTTTTCAAATCATAGGCTCCTTGCACATGAAACATACACGTGCTCTTTGATACACCTTCCTGACTGTATTAAATTATATTCCGTGTACAATACAGTTGTTAGAGAGCGTTTTAAATTTGTTTTGAACATTTTTCCAGTAAACAATGAAACAAAATGCATGCACCAATAATGACAAAACAGCCCAATTCAGAACATTTCCATCATAAATGTCTTCTCAAACTTCTACAATCCACCAGTATCAGTAAATATGCACAATCTCTGAACTAGTAAATGCCATCTACACAATTCCACGTTAAAGAAATCTGTAACTAATGAAGAGGTTGCTGCTAGCAAACAACTTTGTATTTCATTGTTTCATCTACAAATAAAGTACATGTTGCCCTTGAGGAATAAATTGCCTATGTTGCATTAAAAAAATGATACGCTAGTAATATTGCAATAGGGAATGGATGGCAAACTGATAACAGGTTCATAGTTACTACTAGATATCTTCGCCAAAAAGGACTACAGCATCCACCCCCCTTTAGAACACAGTTCAGTATCAGCAATGCATCTACCTACTGTGTGGGAGAAGAACCCACAGTCTTCTGCATCAAAAGTAAGTACACTACCTGTTATGCTATTAACAATACAAGCAGACTCAGCATAAGCAGCACTAAACTTCAGTTCCCCTGCAGCTCTCAGCTCCTTGTAAAATGTACTCGACACTCAGCTGTATCTCTGAACTTTGCAGCACAAGATATCTGGAAAAAACCAACATTTATTGAGGGGGACAAAAGCCCAAAAACCAGGGACACATTTTAAACATTGCTTGTATAATTTTGGAAAGTTGCTAGAATAAAATGCTATGTTACCATCATGCATGTCTTGAACCCAGAACCATATGCACTATAATTAGTGCAACATACCACTATGCTAAATCAGCAGTTTGAAAACTAGGAAGACTGAAACTTAATGGCTATCATTTAGATAGCTCTCAACCTCTTAGCACAAAAAACCTGGACAAACAAAGCCAAAAATGAGGGAATACAAATTCAGTTCTCACTTCACACCTTAGCACAAAAAACCTGGACAAACCACAAAAACAATAATGGGGGAATACAACTTCAGTTCTCACTTCTCACCACAGCTGGGGAATACAACTTCAGTTCTCACCATAGCTCACAACTGTTAGAAATAAAAATCTGAACAAAGTTCAGAAATGGTGGTGGTTAGGGACTTTAGGCTGTTCTTACCCTGAAGCAACGGTACTGGGTTTGAGCCTAAATATCTGTTGCCAGAAGGTGTATTACGTGGGGGGCATTCACACACACACACCCTACCCCTCTTTACCTGATAATCCATTTACCCGATTCAAGCTAATTTCCTTACTGATTGCTCCATTCAAGCTAATTTCCCACTCGCAGCCTGCTGTTCACGATTGCGATTGCTCCATTCAAGCTACTTTCCCCGCTCGCAGCCAGCCCGAAATGACGCAATGTGAGCACCCAGCATCCTTAAAGGAGCCAACTCTGTTTTTTTTTTAATTAAAAAAGCTACCCACTCTTCTAAAGAGGTTGTACTGAAATCAGTACAGTGCATATGCCTCCTGACTTCCCTGGAAGAAAGTACACTGTCCTTTGGAGTTCAAACAAGTGTAGAATCACCCTGAGAAATGAGTCTTTGGCACAGGCAATCTGCTGCGTCACTGGTTCAGAGACTGGTAGTATGTGTCTTCAATTCCTTCTGGAATCCATTACTTCCGATTGTACAATATAAGATCTTGGTTATTCACAAATATTTTTGATAATTCCCACTCGGTCATATCCTTTTGATGTTTACAACCTAATGATCTCTCCTTGTCTTATTGGTCTAAGAGGTTCACTAGATTTATCATAGTACAACTTTTGTGACTGATGTTTTTTCAAAAGTTGAGTCTTGACCACTCTGTTGTTCTTTGCATTTGTAATCAATAGTTGTTTACTGATTGGCAAGGTTGTTCTTGTCTGTCTAGACATTAGTCTCTGAGCAAGTGAACCAAGCAAGTTATCTTGGTGAATGTTTCTGAGATTGAGTAGATTAAGAAAATCATTGGTTCCATCTCTCTTGGATTTCTTTAACAAACATATTGCACTTTGAACTGCACGCTCAGCTAGTCCATTGGCCTGTGGATACTCAGGACTACTAGTAACATGGACAAAGTCCCAAGACTCAGCAAATTTCCTGAACTGCTGACTTGTAAACTGTGAACCATTGTCAGATACAACTTTGTGTGGACTACCATGGACAGAAAATGTCGCTTCAATTTTGTAATGACAGTGCTAGACATTAGATTAGGAAGAAGGTCAATTTCAAACCAATATGAATAAGAGGTTATTAGCACTAAGTAATGTTGACCATTCCATTAGAAAATATCAGTAGCAACCATTAACCATGTTAATTAAGGAATGTGGTTTAGCTGAAGTGGTTCCTTTTGTTGGTGAAATTTAGTACTGTTGCAAAGAGAACATGCTGGAGTTTCCTTCTCTATATCTTTTGACATAGAAGGCCAAAATACTATGCCTATTGCCACTCTTTTAGTTGAATCAGTACCCGGGTGACCATGATGCAAAATCTGGGTGTATTCCTGTTGTAATACTGAAGGAATAACCACTTTAGGATCTTTCATAATGATTCCATCTTCCATTATGAGCTCATCTCAGTAAGGAGAATACTTCTGTGTGTCAAGTGGTAAATTGGTTTGTTGCACTGGCCATCTTTGACTGATAAAGTGTTTTAGCTTCTGGAGAACAGGGTATCAAGCTGTGTGATTTCTGAGTTCATCAAGACGTGATGAGGAAAAATTTTTGACTTCTATGACTTCAAGGACTGTTTTCTGATTGTCACGATGTTCTGTTGTTTGTCCGAGTGCTCTTGACAAAGCATCTGCAAGGTAGAGATGTTTGCCTTTTGTATAGACAATATTGAAATTGTACTTTTTCAGTTTTAACATCATATATTGCAGATGTGCTGTGGCTGAATGTATTGGCTTTTTCAGAATTGTCACTAGAGGTTGGTGATCAGTCTCTGTTTGAATAGGTTTGCCATAAATATAACCATGGAACTTTGAACATGCGAACACTACTGCCAAAAGCTCTTTTTCAATTTGCACACACTGCATCTCAGTTTGGGTTAAAGTTCTGGATGCATAGGCTACTGGTATGCCTTCTTGAAGACATGCTGCAAAAGACCATACTTAGAAGCATCATATGAAAGAGTAACTGGTTTGTGAACATCATAATATGTCAATTTGGGTGGACTGGCAATTTTCTGTTTCAGAATGTCAAATGCTCTTTGGTGTTGTTTTAACCAAGACCAGTTTACATTTTTGCATGCCAACTCATTCTACCATATAAACAGTTTCATCAATCACAAAGACACCATCAACACAGAAAGTTTGCTCATGGCTTTCTATCTGATCTACTTGCTTCTTTGGATGCTCTCTTTTAACAAAAGTGTGTACCACTTTAGACATGCAAAGCCTTTTGAAATAATTCCACTTTTTACATTTGTGACATTGCTGACCAAAAGCTAAGCACTTTTCTTGTTTAGGTTCATGGTTGCCACCACAATTACGACAGTTAGCAATAAGGTTGCTTGTTGAGGCCCCATTTGATTTATAGGTAGGGTTAGAAGCTGCCACACCCTTCAGTTTATATCTCCATTAGCACCCAACCTTATGTTGCACACTATCAACACTCTCACTGGTAGTTAGTGTATGCATGCTTTTCTCATTCATAAGCGTATTCGTGTGCTTTTCTGTAAGTTCATATATTTGACAAATCTCTATGGCGTTGCTCAATGTTAAATCACTGTCCCAAAGCAAAATCTTTCTTAATGCATCATTATTAACACCACACACAAGCCTGTCCTTTATCAATTCATCTCGCAAATTACCACATCTGCATGTTTAGCTTTATTTCTCAAGTCAGAAATATATGCTGCTATAGTTTCACCAGGCTTCTTATTCCTTGTATAAAATATGTGCCTTTCCATTGTAATATTCATTTGAGGATTACACATTTCTCTAAATTTCCGTTTTGAGCATTCAGGGTCTTCCTGCATTTCAGCCTGTATCACAATATGGCAATTCTCCCCATCCCCTGCATACATGGCAGGTGCATACACAAATGAGTGTTCCCTCTCAATGGTTTCCCAGCCTGCTAAATTAAGAAGTATGAATGCTTTTGTATGTCAGTCTTTCAGAAAATGCAGCCTGTATGAAAATATTATATTCTTCCTCAAACACTTGCCATTTCTCACCAATATTGTTACAAACACCAGTGGTTCAGGTCTGAGAAATCCCTCTGCCATAATTGGAAGTTAGTCAGTGTTTGCTGAATTTTGTTATTTGCTAGTAATTACAGGTGTGGGGGTAGCCACATTCTTTGATTTCCTGTCCTTGCCTATTTAAGTGGTACAGTGTGAAATATTTTCTTCTTAAAAACCTCAGCTTTGGCCAGCTAAGAACTTGCAGTATTCAACTGGACGTATAAGAGAATTTAAGTACCTTTACCTGCACTTTTTTAAAAAAAAAATGCAGTATTTAAATTGATTTTAACTGTGGCAGGAATATTAACTGAACTGGAAGTTTTGACTCTGCTCTTCAGTTATATTAACTGAACTGGAAGTTAGTCAGTGTTTGCTGTATTTTGTTATTTGCTAGTAATTACAGGTGTGGGGGTAGCCACATTCTTTGATTTCCTGTCCTTGCCTATTTAAGTGGTACAGTGTGAAATATTTTCTGCTTAAAAACCTCAGCTTTGGCCAGCTAAGAACTTGCTGTATTCAACTGGACGTATAAGAGAATTTAAGTACCTTTATCTGCACCTTTTTAAAAAAAAATACAGTATTTAAATTGATTTTAACTGTGGCAGGAATATTAACTGAACTGGAAGTTTTGACTCTGCTCTTTAGTTATATTAACTGAACTGGAAGTTAGTCAGTGTTTGCTGAATTTTGTTATTTGCTAGTAATTACAGGTGTGGGGGTAGCCACATTCTTTGATTTCCTGTCCTTGCCTATTTAAGTGGCACAGTGTGAAATATTTTCTTCTTAAAAACCTCAGCTTTGGCCAGCTAAGAACTTGCAGTATTCAACTGGACGTATAAGAGAATATAAGTACCTTTATCTGCACTTTTTTTTTAAAAAAAATGCAGTATTTAAATTGATTTTAACTGTGGCAGGAATATTAACTGAACTGGAAGTTTTGACTCTGCTCTTCAGTTATATTAACTGAACTGGAAGTTAGTCAGTGTTTGCTGAATTTTGTTATTTGCTAGTAATTACAGGTGTGGGGGTAGCCACATTCTTTGATTTCCTGTCCTTGCCTATTTAAGTGGTACAGTGTGAAATATTTTCTGCTTAAAAACCTCAGCTTTGGCCAGCTAAGAACTTGCTGTATTCAACTGGACGTATAAGAGAATTTAAGTACCTTTATCTGCACTTTTTAAAAAAAAAAAAATACAGTATTTAAATTGATTTTAACTGTTGCAGGAATATTAACTGAACTGGAAGTTTTGACTCTGCTCTTCAGTTATATTAACAGAACTGGAAGTTAGTCAGCGTTTGCTGAATTTTGTTATTTGCTAGTAATTACAGGTGTGGGGGTAGCCACATTCTTTGATTTCCTGTCCTTGCCTATTTAAGTGGTACAGTGTGAAATATTTTCTGCTTAAAAACCTCAGCTTTGGCCAGCTAAGAACTTGCTGTATTCAACTGGACGTATAAGAGAATTTAAGTACCTTTATCTGCACTTTTTTTAAAAAAAAAATACAGTATTTAAATGGATTTAGCTGTGGCAGGAATATTAACTGAACTGGAAGTTTTGAATCTGCTCTTCAGTTATATTAACTGAACTGGAAGTTAGTCAGTGTTTGCTGAATTTTGTTATTTGCTAGTAATTACAGGTGTGGGGGTAACCACATTCTTTGATTTCCTGTCCTTGCCTATTTAAGTGGTACAGTGTGAAATATTTTCTGCTTAAAAACATCAGCTTTGGCCAACTAAGAACTTGCTGTATTCAACTGGAAGTATAAGAGAATTTAAATACCTTTATCTGCACTTTAAAAAAAAAAAAAATACAGTATTTAAATTGATTTTAACTGTGGCAGGAATATTAACTGAACTGGAAGTTTTGACTCTGCTCTTCAGTTATATTAACTGAACTGGACGTTAGTCAGTGTTTGCTGAATTTTGTTATTTGCTAGTAATTACAGGTGTGGGGGTAGCCACATTCTTTGATTTCCTGTCCTTGCCTATTTAAGTGGTACAGTGTGGAATATGTTCTGTTTAAAAACCTCAGTTTTGGCCAGCTAAGAACTTGCTGTATTCAACTGGACGTATAAGAGAATTTAAGTACCTTTATCTACACTTTTTTTAAAAAAAAATACAGTATTCAAATAGATTTTAACTGTGGCAGGAATATTAACTGAACTGGAAGTTTTGACTCTGCTCTTCAGTTATATTAACAGAACTGGAAGTTAGTCAGCGTTTGCTGAATTTTGTTATTTGCTAGTAATTACAGGTGTGGGGGTAGCCACATTCTTTGATTTCCTGTCTTTGCCTATTTAAGTGGTACAGTGTGAAATATTTTCTGCTTAAAAACCTCAGCTTTGGCCAGCTAAGAACTTGCTGTATTCAACTGGACGTATAAGAGAATTTAAGTACCTTTATCTGCACTTTTTAAAAAAAAAATACAGTATTTAAATTGATTTTAACTGTGGCAGGAATATTAACTGAACTGGAAGTTTTGACTCTGCTCTTCAGTTATATTAACTGAACTGGAAGTTAGTCAGTGTTTGCTGAATTTTGTTATTTGCTAGTAATTACAGGTGTGGGGTAGCCATATTCTTTGATTTCCTGTCCTTGCCTATTTAAGTGGTACAGTGTGAAATATTTTCTGCTTAAAAACCTCAGCTTTGGCCAGCTAAGAACTTGCTGTATTCAACTGGACGTATAAGAGAATTTAAGTACCTTTATCTGCACTTTTTCTTAAAAACATACAGTATTTAAATTGATTTTAACTGTGGCAGGAATATTAACTGAACTGGAAGTTTTGACTCTGCTCTTCAGTTATATTAACTGAACTGGAAGTTAGTCAGTGTTTGCTGAATTTTGTTATTTGCTAGTAATTACAGGTGTGGGGGTAGCCACATTCTTTGATTTCCTGTCATTGCCTATTTAAGTGGTACAGTGTGAAATATTTTCTGCTTAAAATCATCAGCTTTGGCCAGCTAAGAACTTGCTGTATTCAACTGGAAGTATAAGAGAATTTAAGTACCTTTATCTGCACTTTTTTAAAAAAAATACAGTATTTAAATAGATTTTAACTGTGGCAGGAATATTAACTGAACTGGAAGTTTTGACTCTGCTCTTCAGTTATATTAACTGAACTGGAAGTTAGTCAGTGTTTGCTGAATGTTGTTATTTGCTAGTAATTACAGGTGTGGGGGTAGCCACATTCTTTGATTTCCTGTCCTTGCCTATTTAAGTGGTACAGTGTGAAATATTTTCTGCTTAAAAACCTCAGCTTTGGCCAGCTAAGAACTTGCTGTATTCAACTGGATGTATAAGAGAATTTAAGTACCTTTATCTGCACTTTTTTAAAAAAAAATACAGTATTTAAATTGATTTTAACTGTGGCAGGAATATTAACTGAACTGGAAGTTTTGACTCTGCTCTTCAGTTATATTAACTGAACTGGAAGTTAGTCAGTGTTTGCTGAATTTTGTTATTTGCTAGTAATTACAGGTGTGGGGGTAGCCACATTCTTTGATTTTCTGTCTTTGCCTATTTAAGTGGTACAGTGTGAAATATTTTCTGCTTAAAAATCTCAGCTTTGGCCAGCTAAGAACTTGCTGTATTCAACTGGAAGTATAAGAGAATTTAAGTACCTTTATCTGCACTTTTTTTAAAAAAAAATACAGTATTTAAATTGATTTTAACTGTGGCAGGAATATTAACTGAACTGGAAGTTTTGACTCTGCTCTTCAGTTAGTCCCACCCACCCTCCCTGTTTTTGTTTTGGTGTTAATCTTAGTGGCCTTGAAACTGCCCGCCCCTCTTGTAAATTTGTGTTTGGATAATCCTTCTGGGCCCATCTCATTTGCTCACTCAACTGAGTGCAGTGAGATCATATTCTGATTTCAGGCACTCCTACTGTGTACAAAGAAAGCATCTGGAAAACAGAAAAAAAATTAAGCTTGTTTCCTACCTTTCCTGTTAAGTGGTATAGACTATTTGTAGGCTTCTGAGCCCCCAAGCCCTTCTGTGTTGGAGGGAAGCCTTCTAACTTAGTTTTTTTTTCTTATAACTAGCCAGTTTTCTAGTTTCAGCACTCAAATCTGTTTCTTTGATGTCAGCACTTGTTCAGAAAAAAAAATTCATCTGCTTTTACTGTGCTTGTGTTTCTACCTACTTTATTTTACTTTTGCATCATCTTAAAAGTACTCAATTGTATTTATTACTGCTTGGTGTAACTCATTCTAAGCCTTTTGGTTTAAACACTTGGGCTTCGGACCAGTTGTTTTGCACTGAGAGGGTTTGTGGTCTGCACTGTAGTGGCAGAACAGGTAGCTTACATCCTTCTAGGTTGGGAACTGCTGGTTGAGGGCTCAGTGTCTGTTATTCTAAAAGTGTATTAATTCTGGTTTAAGCACTTGGGCTTTCAGGCCAGTTATTTTACATTAAGAGGGTTCGTGGTCTGCACTCTTGTGGGAGGAGAGGCTGGACTCTGCCCTTCTGAGCTGGGAATTTCTGGTTAAAGGCTTATAGTGCATGCATATCTGAACTGCTTCTTACTGAAGTTGGTGCGCCTTGTTTGCTGTGGCATAGACTGGATTCGGGCCTGCTGGATCTAGCTTTGTTTGTGTAACTTGAGCACTAATCCAGGCATTCTCTAAAGTATTTAATTGTATTTATTACTGCTTGGTAGTAATTTGATTAAAGTGTAGCTATCATTCTAAGTCTTTTGGATTAAGCACTTGGGCTTCAGACCAGTTGTTTTACATTAGGAAGGTTTGTGGCATGCACTGTGGTGGCAGGACAGGTAGCTTTCATCCTTCTAAGTTGGGAACTGCTGATTGAGAGCCCACTGTCTGTTATTCTTAAAGTGTATTAGTTCTGGTTTAAGCACTTGGGCTTCAGGCCAGTTATTTTACATTAAGAAGGTTCGTGGTCTGCACTCTTGTGGGAGAAGAGGCTGGACTCTGCCCTTTTGAGCTGGGAATTTCTGGTTAAAGGTTTATAGTGCCTGAATATTTGAACTGTATCTTACTGAAATTGGTACACCTTGTTTGCTGTAGCATAGACTAGATCCAGGCCTGCTGAATCTAGCTTTGTTTATATGCTTGTTGTTTGTTTGCTTATTATTTCCCTGGAATGCTAATTCCACCTAATACGTGGCTTCTCAGCACTTCTGTGGATCACTAGTGATATCTACATTGCTTACTGTACTTATTTCCTTGTTTCACTTGAAAGAAAGTTGCTGTTTGTCATTTTTGCATTTAAGTTACCTGAAACACATTGCACTTAAGTTACCTGGCACTTGCTCACTAAAGCAATTATATAAGTCAGCACTAAAAATTAAAAGCACTACACCCTCACTCTCCACTGGCCCTTGTTTTCAATTATTAAGGAATTCCCAATATTATTCTAGCATGTCCAAAGGTCAGTTGTCAATCTCCTCTCCGGTCCAGCTGGTGAATCTGGGAATCTTGAGGCAATGTTACAACTGCCTCATGTACACAGACAGCCCTCTCCTCCTCCCAACAAATTCCAACACATGTGAGAGATGCAACCATATAGCCAAACTGGAGGCTAAGCTCTCTCAACTCAGTACTGGCATAACCAGTCAGGAGGAGAAGGAAACCACACTCACTACAATTCCAGTCTCACATAGACCTACCACGACAGCAAACCAAACACATAATCACACAAAAACATTCTCGGAGGCTCTAAATAAAGGTCTGCCTAAGCAGCAGAGACCTCCAAATCAGACACCCAAGCAACCGCTACCCCAAAACAAAACACGTGCAACACATATCTCACAAAGCCAGTGTGCTGAACAGTCACAGCCCTTAAGACTAAACAACACACCTGATACACTTGTAATAGGTGACTCTATCGTCAGGCACACTGATGTCCCGCTCACCAGGCTGAACAAGGAGAGGGTCACGGTGAGCAGCCTGTCGGGAGCTAGGATCCGCCACATAACACAAGCACTCAGGTCACTCCAAGGCAAGTACAAATATGACTCAGTCATTGTCCATGCTGGTGTGAATGACCTGAGACGTATTTCCCTGGACTATATGAAAAGAGACATAAAGGAGCTCTCTGAGCATGTAGCCCAGGCCGGTATGACCCTGACCTTGAGTAGCGTCTTACCCTCACCAAGAATGATGCCACAATATGAAGACAAGATGATCAATTTCAACAATTGGCTTAAGTACTGGTGTCATTCAAAGGGGATCCAATGCCTGTCAGCTTGGGATGATATGCTCGACAAGCCACGATGCTTCGCTAGGGCCGGCTTGCACCTGTCACCCCTGGGCTTTTGGATATTGGCAAAGGCTCTTGCTACCCCTATAGTGCCTTTTTTAGGCAAGGCTCAAAAGACAAACCCACCTCCATAGGTATCACAAGGGATAAGAAACTAAGAGTAATGCTACTCAACACCAGAAGTCTAAACCTCAAGATGCACTTTTCGAAACTCTCCTTAGCATGGAGAACATCGATATCTGTGCATTAACAGAAACCTGTTTCAGGGCTCCTGAGAGCACCCCAGCACTACCAGGTTATACCTCATACCATGCTTTTTGGCCCCAAAACTTGGACCGAACCACAAAAGGAGGGGGAGTATTGATATTCATCAAAGATACCCACACCTCCAGGTTGGTGGCAAAGCACGAAGCATCAGAGACTATCCATGTGCAACTAACAGTGGGTAAAACTGCCTTCCAGTTTATAGCCTGCTACAGACCACCTTCCCAAACCCAGGAACCCCACTCGGCCTTCCTGAGAACACTGGAAAATATGAAGGTCTCTCCAAACACCATTATATTAGGCGACTTCAACTACCCAAACATAGACTGGGAGCATTACTCTAGCTCAAACACCCTAGCCCAAAGGTTCCTAGAATTTATAAACTCAAATGCTATGGAACAACTTGTTACCACTCCCACAAGAGGGGAAAACATACTGGACCTGATCATCACCAACATGGGGACTCTATGTTCCAGACAAGAAGTGTATCCCTCACTGGTAAGATCAGACCATAAACTAATCTCACTGGATATTCACATCCTGACCCCACCCCCTGCCCAGAAAACAACAGTGAAAAACTTCTCTAAAGCAAGTTTCACACTCCTCAAAACCGAGGTGGAATCCTTCAAAGCCCCCGGGCCTGTGGAAAATATGGCCCAGACCGCAGAATCCTTTATAAACGCATTCTATGAACACCTTCAGGAATGCATGGATCATGCGATCCCAAATAAAACCAAGACCCAATCCTCCAAAGGCAGACGTCCTGTCTGGTGGACCCCAGCCATAAACAAACTATACAATAGAAGGAGGAAGCTACTAAATGATAGAGCCAAATCCCAAAAAGGGAAGGCATCAATGATCAGTATTAGCAAAAAACTACGGGCACTCATAAAATTGTCTAAGGCCAGCTTTGAGAGAAATATTGCACAGGACACTAAGGATAATCACAAGGCTTTCTTTAGTTATGTTAGGAACCTGGTGGTAATTCCCAGATATGCTCAGAATTAGTCCAAAATGACAAAAAATACACTGAACCCACAGACATTGCCAACATCCTAGCTGACAGGTTCAGCGCTAACTTCTCCCCTCCCCACCAAAAGGGCAAATATCTATCCCAGCAGAGTGCTGCCCCCCTGACATCTCATATGCTCAGGTAAGAGCTGCCCTCTCCAAAGCAAAAAACACAGCATCAATGGGACCAGACGGTGTCCCGGGCTGCGTCCTACATGAACTCCAAGAAGAGCTAAACCCAAACATAAAACTACTGTTCAATCTCAGCCTTACTACAGGATATGTGCCCAAAGAGTGGCGTACAGCAACAGTGGTCCCTCTCCATAAAGGTGGTGCCTCAACGGATCCTGGAAACTATCGCCCCATAAGCCTGACTAGCTTTGTCTGCAAAGCTATGGAAAGGATCATCATGGACCTCATAAATAAAGATATTGGGGACCTACAGACACTGGATCCTACCCAGTTCGGCTTTGTTAAGGGCAGATCCTGCCTTTTAAACCTGGTTGATTTCTTTGAAACAGTCACCAAGGCGATTGACGAGGAGAAGGTGGTCCACACAGCCTACCTGGACCTCACTAAAGCCTTCGATACAATACCCCCACTCGGGCATTATAGATACGCTCACCAGCTTAAATATAAACCCCTATGTCACTAGATGGATTGCAAACTGGCTCAAGGACAGAACCTACATGGTTAGAATTGCTGGAGCCATGTCAGACTCCAAACTAGTTACAAGTGGTGTCCCACAAGGCTCAGTCCTGGGACCTCTCTTGTTCGGTATATATTTCTCGGAGGTACAGGCCAACACGGAAGGACTGTGGCTGACCAAGTTCGCAGATGACTGCAAACTTGGCACCATAATCGACTCTCCAGCCGACACAAGCATCCTCCAAAAGGGCCTCATAGAAACAGACAACTGGTGCCAGAGCCATGGCCTCAAGCTAAATGCCAAAAGTGTATAGTCATCCCCTTTGGCAAAAACAAAGTGCCCACAAATTACCACATAGGTGGTAATCCATTAAGTACAGAAGAAGTAATTAGGGACCTGGGGACCCAAGTTGATAGCAATCTCTCATTTGACAACCACATGGCCAAAGTGGTTAGAAAAACATTTTATATAGCCCACCTAATCATGAAGGGATTCACATCTAGATCAGGGGAGGTCATCGTGCCTCTTTACTCATCCCTCATCAGGCCCATAATTGAGTACAATGCCCCTTTTGGGATGTACCTTACCAGACACCTGCAGCAACTGGAAAGACCCCAAAAGTACCTCACCAAGAGGCTCAAAGGGCTCAAACAGATGCCATATGCTGCCCGGTTAAAGAAACTCCAGCTCTACTCAGTGGCATACCGCCTGTTCAGAGGCGATCTGTGCTTGACGTATAAAGCCATGTCCAACCCGGAGGGATAGATTCATCACCCAAAGACTCCCTATGCTGTGGAATAAAATCCCGGTATATGTGAGGCAGAGCACCTCGCTGGCCTTGTTCAAGAGAAATCTTGACCAATGGATGGGAGATCGCAGATATACCCCAGGGATTACCTCAGTGTCACTGCTCGACAGAGGCACAGCAAAATAATGGGTATAGTTCCCCATACTAAAGGGGTGGCATAAGCCACAAAACTATGGGCTAGGCTTGTAAATGCCCTCGGGCAGATAGCCTAGTATGAACCTATGAACCTAATGGACATGCTGCACCTCAGAAAATCCAAATCCCATCAAGCTACGTGCTCGAGAGACTTGAACCTCAGCACTGAAATAAATAGGACATGCTGGAGAGATAGATTCATAACCCAGAGGCTCCCTTCACTCTGGAATAAAATCCCAGTTCAGGTTAGGCAGAGTGCCTCATTGACTCTTTTCAAGAGGAATCTTGATGAGTGGATGGGAGATTGTAGGTTTACCCCGGGTATCACTTCTGTGTCACTGTTAGACAAAGGCACAGTATACTAACCTCGAAAAAGGGCATAGCAAAATAAATTTAAAATGGGTGGCGAAAGCCAAACACATTCTGGCTAGGCTTATAAATGCCCTAGGGCAGATAGCCTAGTATGAACCTATGAACAAAATACGTTTAAATATTAGAACATGTAATTATGTTCAAAAACACAACAATCTCTCTGAAAGGGCTTCTCTTCTACACTGCAAACACTGCAAGCATTCCATAAACTTCAGACAATTTGAATAACTTTAATTAATGCAAAAAAGTAGTACATTGTGAAGAAATGAAGCTGTTTTAGCCTTTTCATACATTTTAAACATTTCAGAAATTGTTTTGACCACTTTTGTATTATTTCAAATACTTTTATCAGTATGTCATAATTTCAGACATCATTTATCTCGGTAATTATTTTGAATGTTTTTTATTTATTTAACATTTGTTTACTGGGAAAGTCCAACTTGGAACGAGCCAATTTTCAGCAGAGGCCTGGGTAGAAATGCTCCAAATGCATGTCTTTGTTTTGTGGGAGGAAACTGGAACACCCAAAGGAAACCCACATGAATGCAGGGTGGACATGCAGATTTTGCACAGAAGGCACCTCAGCTGAGAATTGAACCGGAGAACCTTTTGCTGTGAGGTGACAATGCAAACTGCTGCACCACTGCTTCAACACACATTCAGTGACTGAAAAATCATTTAAATGAGTTTAAGTACCTTTGAATAATCACTGACCCATTTGCGAGTTCACTCTGGTATACTCCTCCACTTTTAAGTATGTGCCTCATGGCTTGTGTGTTGCTTCAACTTTGGATCCCATTCTAGCACCATGTTGCTTGTCTCATGCATTCAAAAGAGACAATGAAGTTGTGTATGGGTTCAAGATATTTACTGTACATAAACACGTCAGGAACTGTAATTGAAACATGCATTTAAGGTGATTCACTCATTGCTTCAAACACACGTGCATGTTCATCTCCATTCATGACTGCATTCACTCTGACTGACTATACAAAATGGCACTGTTATTGCATGTGCTCAGTACTTTTATGCACGTGTTATCTAGCTACGGTGGCTGACTAGGAACAGTACACACAATGATCTACAGTAATGAAACCACAGTCCATTAATCATCCGAAATTATCCTAATACCCTTCTAACCATTTCCTCCATGACTTTGATTGAAAAGCACATTTTAAAATCAAAAATAAGACTTTAATTTTTGCATATCATTAAAGAACATCATAGAAAAATATTATCTAATCACAAGACAGTAAATCAGAACAGCATAAATAAACAACCTGAGTTTGACAATGCAGGACATTCCTTCATAGTACTAGCTCAACAATTACACATCCTGTTAACATATATAGAATGGAATAATGCTTTACCGTCCTATGTGACTTTGTATAATTGTTAATATATAAGCCATAGACTCATGAAGGAACTAGTATAACTTTTATTTAGACATTTTCTCTTAATACTTGCTGGACATTTTCCAAATAGTTTCTAAGCATTTCTACAAAATGTTTTTGATTAGTTTTATATAATTTACATATTAAATATAATCTGAAGTATAACAACAAATGTTACTGTGAGCTGTTCTCTGTCTTAGTTTTTTTGTAGTAAATATATGCCCTTTTCAAAAATAAAATCAATTTGTCTTTATTCAAAACAAGAAAAATTCAGGCATTGTTGGGAGTCATTGTAAATGCTATTGTGTATTTGGTTACATTGACACTGAAATAAGGGAATGATATTCTCTGTGCCTGTCATGTGGGTGAACCATATGACCAGAATACTGATTGCTACTTAGGTTCTCTACCTTACAGTCTTTGTTTCTTACCACCAAGGTTTGTCCATTGATTAAAGCAAACAAGACTAAATATTTATTATAATTTATTATGCTTCTTGGAGATGCTGTATGTAAGAGTTAAAGGAAATCCTTCATGCATGTATATTTTGTGGACATCCCTTGAGGCGTGGTCTTTATGTGTATCAGCTTTCCTAAAAAGCCAAGTTTGCTTTTATTAATGTAAAAAGCACTACAAAAAGAAACTCTGTTATCATTTGAGCATTGCAGTACTGCTATATGTGAAACTCCTTAGGAAATGCTTACAGAGAATGACGCAGCTTTACTCTCACAAACCAGTTTCATTCACTTATTCATATGTATAGCACATAACTATTTATTTGGCTTACTTCTATGATTAAATAAAATATAAGCACAACAGCTTAAAAATTCATCAGAATAAAGGAAAGCAGCTACTGAATCAACATGAAGGTAGAAAGATATGTACTAAAACTCATTAAACTGTCCAATGACAGCAATTACTCTTGGGAATATGTAATGTTTTTATATATTGACAGAGTCACATTTATAAAAACCTTGTTTAGATGCAGGAATATAAATTTTCTGGAGTGATATGTTGAATGATGATGCATTTTTATACAATAATTGATGGTAAGAGTACCTGTAAGTGCAACTGTTAAAAATGCAAAATGAGTACTTTGGCATTGTAAGTACATAATATGCCTAGAAACTTGGAGCCTGATTTCACTTAACTGTGAGGAAAGTGACTTGCTTAATGCAGAATTAATGCACATGGATGAATGATCACCAAAAAGGATATTTATATTCAGAACATAATTTTATTTTTGCAGTTTTTACCTCTGCTGCCTGCCTGTCATCCATCTCTCTGTTGACTAATTAGCCCATTTGTTCTCCATCACCAGTCCAAGAGTCAGCAAAGAGAAAAAGTCATCAGTGATGCTTTGTGATTTTCTTATCTTTATCCCCTATTCCCTTGCACATAAGCAGGTAAGGTACCTGCAGGCGGCCATGCAATGGATTGACTGCAATGGGAAACCCTCATACTTCCATGAAGGGATTCCCAGCAAGTAACCCCCACCTCTTGCCTTAAGACACCACAGACTGCCCTCATTAGTCTCCACCAGGGAGGACCAAGCTTGCACATTTGCCCCCCCTCCCCTACCGTGAGAGAGGTGAATTTGCTTTGTCTCTTCACTCCTGTCTCACCCTATAGGGTTTTCCAATGTCAGGTCTCAGCTGCACAGTCAGTACCACAGCCCAAGCACAAATATATAATCCAATAAAAATGTATTGGGGTTTCACTAAAGTTTGCACTCAAAGTAAACAAAACAAACTAAGTAACAGTTTCCACCAAAATGAGTGAAAGCATTTGAGGGGAAATCTATACTTGACATACAGAGTATTCTCAGACCCCACTCTGATGGACCTCCTGCATATCTGCAAAACAAACAGCACTAGAATTATCCATTCTAAAGACTTAAACGTTGCCTGTCATATAAATAGGATCTGCTGGAGAGAGAGGTATGTATCCCAGAGATTACCCCATCTCTGGAACAGGTTCCCCATCCATGTGAAACTGAGTTCTTCCCAAATTCAGTTCAAGAGCAACCTGGACAATTGGATGGGGAACAGGAAATTCATCCCTGGTTTGGTAGCTATATCAATAATGGACACAGGCAACTTGTAAATTGTTCTTCTCCCAGGCCCTAGCTTGTAAATGTTTCATCTCTCAAGCCCTGGTTACACTTATCAAGGGTATCAAAACTTGTCAGAGATTTGGGATACATAACTAGGCTTAAAAAAAGCCCTTGTGGTTGTTGGCACCTATGAACCTATGAAAATCAGTAAATCACTGTCAAGGCACCTTTAAATTTTTACATCAAACATGACCTCATTGCTGTTTAAATATATTTGCTCAAATTAATGTATTTTTATATTAATAATTATTTAAAAGCATTTAGAAGCTTTTTTATGATTGAACACATATATCAATTATTACTTTAAGTGATATAACCACCCAGTGGTACAATCCATTTTTGTTTACTTAATGATAAATGATTTTGCCAACCTTTCCTATTTATTGAAATTTTCATAATAATATTAATGTTTATAAATAGAAAATATGCTTCTTTGTGACACAAAGTATACTTATATAATACATTTGTCTTCTTTTTGCAACAAATGTTGCTTAGATGGTCAGTTATTCACACTTCAGATATTCTAGAGGTTTTACCTGTATAGAAAGCTGAGTATGAACAGTGTTGCTTATAATTTACTCCTTCAGTTTTGCATGCAATTAAATCATTTATTTGAGAAAAAAGGCTCTTTTGATTTTATTGTATAATTTCATGGTTTGGTTCCATCAAGGCTATAAATCAAAAAAGTAAATGTTCTTAAAATGTGGGTAAAATGACTAAGACATTGTCTTACAGGTAAATCTGCATTTATCCGGCAAAATTATGGAAAAAATATTTTCTGACTTTAACATCTGCCAGCATCTATAAATAATATTCCTAATAGTATGGATATTGCTACCATAGCTAGTAAGCAAAGAACCTATGTAGAAATTTGACCTAGTTTTATTTTCATAACTTAAAATACATACCTGTTTGTTTCTTCTGATATTAATTGTGCATGTTGTTGTTTCTTCTGATATTAATTGTGCATGTTGTCCACCTATAGGATTGTAGCCCTTCTATACAAATTTGTTGTGTGTATCACTAGAACACACTTGAAATTTGCTTTCCTGTGAACAAAGTATTTTAATTCTTATGAATTGTAATTTGGTAATATTACATACTGTATGTTTTAGATGATAGTTGCCTGTAAAATGGACTTTTTGTGAAAGGGTTTGCAAAACAATGTTGTGTTTACAATATCATCCACATTTATGGTTATTAAATGTCCCAAAGATGGCATAGTTAGTAATTGAATCTCAGTTGTAAATTCAGTGACCCATTTGTTTTCATTAAAATGTTGAACACATTTTTTTAATCCAAACATCATCAACCAACAGTTATGTAGAAAGCATTGTCACATGTCCACTGCACACAAAAATAAATGATGTCCTAAATCATAAATCAACATTTTCTCTAAGTAACACAAGAAAAGATTAACATATACTGGGGAAAAATGCCCCCTCCCCCAGCCATACCATATACTTGTAAAAAACATTAGCTCTGTAATAAAACATATTTCTAGTTAGTACATGAGTGTGTGTGTGTGTGTGTGTGTGTGTGTGTGTGTGTGTGTGTGTGTGTGTGTGTGTGTGCCTTCTCTGCAGGTTGGGTGCCTTGGGTAACTTGACACCATAAAAATCCACTGCCAATCATAAGAGGAACAGGGATCCGCTGTGGTGACCCCTAACAGGGAAAAGCCGAAAGACTTTTATACACAGGTGAGCAGAAGACAATTTTGTTTGTCTGCACTGACTCTGGTATTTGCTGATGAGATATAGAACTACTTCATTACTCCAAAATTCAGCAAAGTATAATGTAAGATCAACACTGACTCTAGTAAGTCCAGACATCCAGAAAAGTACCCACAGATGGATAAATGCCTAAAACAACACCCAAAGATAGAGGAATGGCCAGATTAGTATCCATGGGTGGATGAAAGACCAGACCATTAAGCAACAGAAACAGGAGTAATGTGTAGAGATGGACTGGTAACCAGTGTAATGTCTGTAGATGTACAGATAACTAGATAACTAGACATTTACTCAGGGGAGGACAGATTTCTAGAGTCATAAACTGATAAGGATGCATGACTATAGCTGCATCTGGTATGAGAATGTGGAAGATAGTTCAGCAAGTGCCATTTCTGTGCTATATACCTTATGAAATAACCTTTGCACAAAGACTGCCACACCCCTTTGTCATATAATTAACTCTGAAGTTGCTGAATCTTGGGAAAAAGTTTTTGCATTATGCAGAGAAACCTCTGTTTTCCACCACTGTGTTTTTTGCACAATGGCCTGTTGGACAGCAGTCCTTGTACAGCTGTCTGTGAAAAGAGTGCTCAGCTCATACATAGCTGTGAACTAGCTACTGTAGATGATGCACTACATATCTAAAAACAGGTTATTGACTTCATCTTCACATTAACATAGGTGGATGGTCACTTGACTTTATAAAGACAGATGCTTGCAGCAAAGAAAACAAGGAACATTGGCTGTCTGCCATACACATGTGAGGGAATCCCCTCCACAATAAATTTGTAAAGATGGAATGAGGTTCATACAACAGTGAAGATAGTAAGAAGAAAATTCTGTTTTGAATTACTGTTTTGTGAAGGACTGAAATGTTTACTGATCATGGGTTAAAACATCTGCTTCAACACAAACACACACAGACACACACACAGACTCACACACACACACGCATACATGCATGCATGCACGCACACACACACACACACACACACACACACACACACACACACACACACACACACACACACACACACGCATGTACCCCTGCAAAAACTTTGTTATATTTTTGTGCATGAGGTACAGGGGCTGCTTTTAAGTATTTAAATTAGATGTTTGAGTGCACTGAACATAACTATGGGTATATATATATATATATATATATATATATATATATATATATATATGTGTGTGTGTGTGTGTGTGTGTGTGTGTGTATGTGTGTGTGTGTGTGTGTGTGTGTGTGTGTGTGTGTGTGTGTGTGTGCGCGTGTGTGTTTGAGAATGAATGTATGTCTGTACATGCATTTGTGCATATGTTTATATCCATATATTAATGAATGCATACACACACTCACAAACACACACACATGTCCTTATAGTACATACACATATCTCCATTATATAAACCTATATGTCTGCCACATCAGCTAGTACTTCTAGTCAACAGCACTGCAGTATAAATTGCTTTGTACTGATGAGCTGATTTGCATTGCAGTGCTGTGTACTGATCCAAACAATACAAATTCCCTGGATTGCTCCAATCTGTGGTTAGAACAGCTATGCAGAACACTTACCACCTGTGCTGTTGTACTGGTACTAAGAGGAAGACACAGTCATACACACACACACACACACACACACACACACACACACACACACACACACACACACACACACACACTTATTAGCACCCCAAATAATCATTCACACTTAAACACTGATGGACCTACTTGCCCACTGTCCCATTTCTCACATACACAAAGTAACGTACTGACATACACTGTTATTCACAGACAGCATGACTTACTTTCATTGGCTATATGTGAAGGGTGAAGCAACTTCGATTCATGCTGCGCAAATTCCCATAAATGGAAAGCATAGGCTTGGGCCACAAGAATGTGGTGCCCACTTAATATCTTTAGAACTCTGTCCTGTCCAGCACTCCCATAGTTTAGGTGTCTATGAATCTCAAATTATGCAAGTTCTGTTACTGGGATGCATGATATAGACTGACCCCTCATACACATACACACAGCACAGTATTTGCACATTGTGTTCTGGAGCTTACTGCCTAGGGCAAACAGTGGCAATTCTAGGCAATAAGGGGGCTTTGTAAATCAGAACAGTCTAGCATGCTAAGCAGGTAGATGAACTTTGATTTATGAAAACAACTGATCAAAATGTTCTGCCAACAGAAGATTTTTCTAGACATAGCAGCATGTGTAGTCTTCCATTAAATTCTAACATTGCCTATTTTGAAAGGTTATACAAAACTGATTTTAGAACTGTTTATAAAGAATTATCAAAGTTCAAGTATTATAATCTTACAGATGATGAAAAAAGTAAATGAACAGTTTAAGGAAAGATAAGTCTATTAGAATTATAAAATCAGACAAGTGAGTGGGGTAGTAATTTATTATTTTAGGAGATATAGCCATACTAATGGACAGAAGATGCTATGAATCTGTATCTAAAAACAGCATTAATAAGCATCCCCATGACACAGAGGGATAAAGTCCAGACTGCTCCCCAGATTATCCATGTTCACTTAACAACATGGACACTGGGGTGGGAGGCTGCAGGGGAGGATGGAAGTCTGTGGCCATTGTTTGCTGACACATCATGAGTAGAGTTAGGCAGCCTAAAGGTTTGCTGCAATGTACGGCATATGGGCCTGACCATCTCTGTGCTGAATGAGCAGTGACATGCTCATTTGAGAGGTTGTGCAGGTGCGAAAGTGTGCATGTCCTCCCAAGGGCAGAGCTCGAGGAGCCACCGAGGTTGACGTGTGGGAGCAGGAGTTAGGCCACTCTCACAAGCAAGCAGAATGATGATGCATCTGTATTCGTGATCTCATCACTTGCCCTGGACTATGGTCAGGTTGAACCCAGGGTTGGCTAGAGTGGGATTTGTAGATCTGGTGAAGGAGGAAATGAGCTAAGGGCAACTCATTGTCAGCTGTAAGGTTGGAGAAAAAAATAGAAAAAATAAAATAAAAATTGGATTAATACTGCTTATTCATGTATTGATGTGACAGTTATGTATATGTGTCTTCAGAAGGGTTATACTTTGAAATTACAGAATTTTTTACTAACCAATGATTCCATTGTACCTGTCACTTTTAGAATCCAAGAATATATAAAGATGTCTTAGATTGCCCTCTTATGCCTATTGTGATCTCATTAGGTTTGAAGATGGAACCACTGGTGACATTTATAGATTACAAACTAAAGGATATTTTCAGGGAAAACATATACTGAGAGAGTGTCATTTGAGTATTACTGCAAACTTGAATTATGAAGTAGATTTATAATTTGTAACAGCAGATGCTGAGTTTTTCATTTCCATACCACGTGAGGTAGGAGTGGAATGGTTTGCTGATGCCTTAACACCACACAGAACATTAACAAACATGGACACTAGAACCATATGCATGTTTATGGAAACTGTGCTTAAAAAAAAAAAAAATATATATATGTATATATATATATATATATATATATATATATATATATATGCTGACAAAATCCCTGGACGACAAAAAAGTTCCCAAGAAATAAAAGAACACCAATCTGGAAGGCTAAGTGCAAACACTAAACACAAATCACTGTAAATCGTACTAAGCAGTAAACTTGGTAAGCAAACACCAAATCAGGACGTATAAAAACAAACGTATTTATTCCAAGTAGAGTAAGCGCTTTCGCGATGTTACCCACACCGCTTCTTCAGACAAATAAAAAGTCATTGCTCTTGACTTAAATAGCAATGCAGATACAATTAATCAATTAAAAAGTCTCTGCAGCTGATGTTAATTAATACATAGTAACCTATCACTAACAGCAGCTTAAGAACCTTTAAATACCTTTAAAAAGCTGTCTGATGGATGCTGACAGTACTTGTTAACAATTCAATGCATCCATCAAATAGAATACATATATCCTTGTAAAATAGTCTAATAGTCAGCCATCTAGATGTTAAATAAAAACTGCATGACAATGCAACAATGTGCAAATACATGTCTGCCTTATAAGTAGAGTAAAAACAGACAAAATATAACAGAATACTAGACATGGCTATAGCAGACATGACTATCCTATACTGAAGTAAAGTGACCTGTATACAAAACTGATAGCTCATAATAATAAAAAATAAAAAACACAACATACCCTTGATGGCGATAAATGTTGTTGTACTAAAACAGCCAACCTGTAAAGCTGATGGCTTTATGAACAATACCTCAGGGACAACCAAGTAGTATAACTGAAAACGTTACACAAGAAACATCTCACAAAAAATTTTAAGAAATATTATTAAAAATAAACAAAATACAAATACTTGCACGACTAAAATCCATAGCCTTAAGTAAAATGATTATATATAAAATTGTACAATCGGTGTATGGTCAATAACAATATATAAAATATAATATGCGAAAATGTATTATTTGCGTTTCCTAGCTAATATGTGTGGTTTTAATGAAACTTGTTCATTCATGCCCCTGCCTCTGTGAGAGGCTAGCCTGAGGATCCATTTAAGCTCAGCTTCCTCGGTTCTATTAACAATGTTTCCTAGACGTGAATTCTCATATTCTACGTGTAGCACCTGAAATAAAAACATGTGCTGGGGGCCTTCACACAACATGTGTTTGGCCAAGGCACTGCATTCTTGTTTACGTTTATAGCAGTAATAGTGGTCCCTGATTCTCTCACGCAAAGTCCTATTGGTTTTTCCTATGTAAAAGTGAAAACAGATAACACAGTGAGCTACATAAACCAGGTTACTGGTGCTGCAATCACTGTTACATTTAATAGTCCATAGACGTCCCGTATCTGGGTGTCTGAAGTAATGTGATTCGTCAATGTGAGTACACTGAGGGCACTTCTTGCATTTCTTTGTTGCTTCCAAACCACTAAGTGTTAAAGACCTGTTGAATTGTCCTACATTAGCATGACATAACGTTTGTTTTAGATTCCTCATGTTGCTGAATACAAACCTTGGCTCCTCACCTACGATATTTCTAACCCTGTCATCAATAATCAAGATATTCCAATTGTCAGAGACAGCTTTCTGTACTATGCCTCTGTTATCACTAAAAGGTAGAACTACAGGCATCTTATCCTGTCTTTTAACCATGCTGGAAGTGGAACAACTATTCACTTCTTCTTTCTTAGAAAAATAGGGTTTTGCACGTGTAGATCTCAACGCATCAATATTTGTGTAAACCCTCTTAATTTCATCATTGTCATAGCCCCTCTGAATAAAGCCTGTCTGAAGATCGTGCAATTGACGCTGAAAATCAGAGTCAAGTTGACACAATCTTGAAGTCCTCATTGCCTGTCCCCTAATGATGTTGGGGAATAGTTTAGGGTTGTGCATGCTCTTACGATGTAAATATGCAGACCTGTAGCAGGGTTTCCGGTAGATCTGAGTGGAAAAGTCCCTGCCACACCTAGAGATGGTCACATCTAAAAAGTTGATTGAATGTACCGAAAAGTCCATGGTAAATTTGAGAAAAGACCCTGAATTATTGAGAGTGTCAAAAAATCTTTTTAGTGATCTATCACCACCCTTCCAAAGAAAAAAATAACTCATCTACAAATCTCCTATGAAACAGGATATTTTCCTCAATAATAATATGTTCCTTTTCAAATGCAACCATCACTAAGTTAGCATAACTATTAGCACAACTTGTGCCCATAGCTACTCCCTGCCTTTGTCTATAACAAGTATCATTGAATAGAAATATATTGTTTTCTAAAACCACTTCCATTAAAAGACATAGCAAGTCTACCCTTTTAGCATCCAAACTTTCAAAACTCAACATGAGTTCTCTGATGGAACAGATACCCTCATCATTCGGAATACATGTGAATAAGGACACAACGTCCATAGTCACCAGTAACACATCACTAGACCTATCCAAGCTTTCAATGCATAAATAAAGGTCACGCAGGAAGTGCTCAGTGTCCCTAAGTACATATGAAAAAGAGTTTAGAACATTTTTTAGTTCACCATCTAAGAATATAGATATTGGTTCCGTCAACCAACCGGAGCCAGAGACAATGGGTCTCAACTCAGGTTGGAGTAGATTCTTATGTACCTTAGGAAGACCCGTGATGGTAGGTATCAATGGAAACTCTACTGAGAAATATTGGTAGAGCTCATGAGATATCAATCCCATACATTTGCATTCATGATGTGTAGAAAAAATATTCTGTTGTATAATGAATACTTGATCCTTATCTATTACATCATATGAAGCATTGTCTAACATCAGTGTCATTTTATAGACGTAGTATTCTGTGTCTAACACTACAACAGGCCCGCCCTTGTCGGCTGGCCTCACCACTATGTTCACATTGTGGCTTAACTCATATAAAGCTGTTCTCTCAGATTTAGTTAAGTTATTTTGTTTAATGTTATGGACAGAATCAATCTCATTATATATAACTTGTTCTACAGCTTTAACATAGGTATCCATATGTGGTGGTAAATGTGGGACAAAAGTACTTTTGCATCGGAACTTATTACTAGGTTGATTAGACACATCACTAGACTTGAACAATAATCTCAATGCCACATTGCGAATGAACATTCGAATAGAGATAATCGCTTGACTAGCATCAATATTTGAGGTTGGCACAAAAGTCATACCTTTATTCAGTAAATTCATTTGAGCTGCAGTTAATTTGTGCTTCGAAATATTCTGCACTAAAGATCCGGATTCCAAAACTTCTGGAGAGTATGTTGTTGAGGCTGAGGGGGTTTCTCTCTCTTCTTGGCCCCCTTCATGTTGTCCATGTCCAGAGATCTCTTGCGCCCTGTTCGTATGGGAAGTGGAGCTTCTAAAAAAATGGTCGTTTTCTTCTCTGCCCATCTGTATTTTTCGTCGTACTATACTGGATAGAGAATGTGCGTTGTTTCTGGAGCTATCGCTACCCAAGTGGGATGTCAATTCATTAGGTGTAGTGTAAACGGAGTTACCTTGTTCCAGTGAAGAAACTTCTCTCCAGATCGCACTGGAAGCAGTCTCTTCAGACCCGATGGCATCGGAAACCGTCTCTTCAGACCTTAGGACGTCACCACAGATGATGTTTGGTTGAGATTCAAGCGTATTGGACACGACTCCCTCAGCTCTGGGAGCGTCATCACGTACAATGCTCTGTGGAATGTTACTGTGTGGTACATCGTTCCTTAGTACTGCATTGGCTACTGCAGGAACAGTAGTTCCGGCTTGCTGATGAAACGAGAGACTTGTAGCTGAAGGTAATCGACTTGCCTCAAAAGGACGATTATTCCTTCTATTATATGAATGTTGATGAGGGACCTGTCCTAATGATGTAGCATGATTATGATAGACACGTTGTGCATTAGTCGAGTCATGTTCATTATTAAGTCTTGGCCATGCAAATACTTCACGTCTAGAAAAATCACCAATGTCCCTGCAGAGTTTCTTCTTTTTCTGTGCAATGAGATTATGCTCATATCTCATCACCCTATCAATTAGTTCTTGCATGAACAGATCAGTTTCTTCACGGCCATACAAATTGTCAAGCTTTTCTTGAGATGCTAAAATGTCTTTGCATAAATCATGTTCCACAGGTTGAAAAAACTCTATCAACAACTTTATATATGAATAGCTTGCTTCTAAATTAATCTTCTGCCACTTGAGAAGTAAAGTCGGATATAAATTACCGTAGGTGGGCATAGTTGTGCTAATAGTTATGCTAACTTAGAGATGGTTGCATTTGAAAAGGAACATATTATTATTGAGGAAAAATATCCTGTTTTATAGGAGATTTGTGGATGATTCATTTTTTCTTTGGAAGGGTGGTGATAGATCGCTAAAAAGATTTTTGACACTCTCAATAATTCAGGGTCTTTTCTCAAATTTACCATGGACTTTTCGGTACATTCAATCACCTTTTTAAATGTGACCATCTCTAGGTGTGGCAGGGACTTTTCCACTCAGATCTACCGGAAACCCTGCTACAGGCCTACATATTTACATCGTAAAAGCATGCACAACCCTAAACTATTCCCCAACATCATTAGGGGACAGGCAATGAGGACTTCAAGATTGTGTCAACTTGACTCTGATTTTCAGCATCAATTGCACGATCTTCAGACAGGCTTTATTCAGAGGGGCTATGACAATGATGAAATTAAGAGGGTTTACACAAATATTGATGCGTTGAGATCTACACGTGCAAAACCCTATTTTTCAAAGAAAGAAGAAGTGAATAGTTGTTCCACTTCCAGCATGGTTAAAAGACAGGATAAGATGCCTGTAGTTCTACCTTTTAGTGATAACAGAGGCATAGTACAGAAAGCTGTCTCTGACAATTGGAATATCTTGATTATTGATGACAGGGTTAGAAATATCGTAGGTGAGGAGCCAAGGTTTGTATTCAGCAACATGAGGAATCTAAAACAAACGTTATGTCATGCTAATGTAGGACAATTCAACAGGTCTTTAACGCTTAGTGGTTTGGAAGCAACAAAGAAATGCAAGAAGTGCCCTCAGTGTACTCACATTGACGAATCACATTAATTCAGACACCCAGATACGGGACGTCTATGGACTATTAAATGTAACAGTGATTGCAGCACCAGTAACCTGGTTTATGTAGCTCACTGTGTTATCTGTTTTCACTTTTACATAGGAAAAACTAATAGGACTTTGCGTGAGAGAATCAGGGACCACTATTACTGCTATAAACGTAAACAAGAATGCAGTGCCTTGGCCAAACACATGTTGTGTGAAGGCCCCCAGCACATGTTTTTATTTCAGGTGCTACACGTAGAATATGAGAATTCACGTCTAGGAAACATTGTTAATAGAACCAAGGAAGCTGAGCTTAAATGGATCCTCAGGCTAGCCTCTCACAGAGGCAGGGGCATGAATGAACAAGTTTCATTAAAACCACACCTATTAGCTAGGAAACGCAAATAATACATTTTCGCATATTATATTTTATATATTGTTATTGACCATACACCGATTGTACAATTTTATATATAATCATTTTACTTAAGGCTATGGATTTTAGTCGTGCATGTATTTGTATTTTGTTTATTTTTAATAATATTTCTTAAAATATTTTGTGAGATGTTTCTTGTGTAACGTTTTCAGTTATACTACTTGGTTGTCCCTGAGGTATTGTTCATAAAGCCATCAGCTTTACAGGTTGGCTGTTTTAGTACAACAACATTTATCGCCATCAAGGGTATGTTGTGTTTTTTATTATTATGAGCTATCAATTTTGTATACAGGTCACTTTACTTCAGCATAGGATAGTCATGTCCGTTATAGCCATGTCTAGTATTCTGTTATATTTTGTGTGTTTTTACTTATAAGGTAGACATGTATTTGCACATTGTTGCATTGTCATGTAGTTTTTATTTAACATCTAGATGGCTGACTATTAGACTATTTTACAAGGATATATGTATTCTATTTGATGGATGCATTGAATTGTTAACAAGTACTGTCAGCATCCATCAGACAGCTTTTTAAAGGTATTTAAAGGTTCTTAAGCTGCTGTTAGTGATAGGTTACTATGTATTAATTAACATCAGCTGCAGAGACTTTTTAATTGATTAATTGTATCTGCATTGCTATTTAAGTCAAGAGCAATGACTTTTCATTTGTCTGAAGAAGCGGTGTGGGTAACATCGCGAAAGCGCTTACTCTACTTGGAATAAATACGTTTGTTTTTATATGTACTGATTTGGTGTTTGCTTACCAAGTTTACTGCTTAATACAATTTACAGTGATTTGTGTTTAGTGTTTGCACTCAGCCTTCCAGATTGGTGTTCTTCTATATATATATATATATATATATATATATATATATATATATATATATATATATAAGTTAATATATGTATGCTAATGTTTTTGATGATTGTTCAGAGGTGACCTGCGTCTCGCCTATAAGGCATTCTCAGACCCTGCTCTACTAGAGATGCTCAATATCCATAAGTCTAACTCCTTGCATAGTACCCGATAGAAAGGCTTAAAAATAATATGTGACATTAACAAAACCTGCTGGAGAGACAGGTTTGTCTCCCAGGGGCTGCCCCATCTCAGGAAGAGACTTCCCATACACATCAAGCAAAGTACGTCGCTGACCCTCTTCAAGCGCAACCTTGATGAGTGGATGGGCAAGCAGAAATTTGTCCCAAGGGTTCCACCTGTGTCCCTCATTGACAGGGATGACAGGTGCTGATTGTGGTTTCTTTTCTCCGGATAAAGTCTTGGCTAGGCTTGTAAGGACCTCAGAGCCATTAGCCTAGTAATCTCCTATGATCCTATGTGGTGTTTTCTTATAGGGAAACTAATTTGGTGTTTAATTGTAGCTTTTAAGCAACATTAAAATTATACTTCTGGTACCTCAATGATATTTTTATTCTTTGATAGGATAATCACCTATAACTGGATATTTTTTTAAATGCTTAGAAGGATCTACTGAATTTTTAAGGCATACCTATAAGAAAGCAAATGATTCTGTTAGTTATTTGGATGTGAACATTAATAAGGTTTTCATTATCATTAAATACATGCTCATCATGATCCAGCATAACTTCATCCCATTCTTTAAGGTGTATTAGCACATTTGGAAGCATGTTTGTTTTACAATTAATTTAATTTCCCATTATACTCCTCCTGATAAAGTTACAAGTGAGTTTGCAAAACATGAAGATAATGGTGTGCTGTTTGATGCTTTAGTTTCATTGTTTATTCGGTATTTCTCTATAATCACACACACTATGACATCATAGTAGGTACTGACTAATGATTTACATATGACTGCAAAGCATTACAGATAAACAAAAACAACTTACCTCTTTAGAGGAGCAACTTATTTATATTGTGGTGTCACTGCCACATAATCACATATTAATTTCAATGTGAGATGCTCTATGTGCAAGAGCTAGTTGACCCTGTGCGCTTCTAGGACATAATAAACTATTACTGATGCATTTGTCATAGAAATACAGTAATCTGTACATTAATTTAGGTAATGAGACATTGTGGCTTCAGTCTTTCAGGATGTCATTGCCATGATTTTTACCTCTGAGAAAAATATTCATGGTCTGTCCTTTCCAAGAAAACAAAATGCGAAAACAACATGTTTTACTTAAAAAACTGCAGAATTTGGTTTTGTATAGGGTATATCAGACTTCAAAAATGTGTTACTTTACACTTGCTTCAGAACACGATTGATATATTTTAATTTCCCCCTTTCTTACTCTCTGTTCCCAGCAGGTGCACTCTGTTTTTTTTCTCTTCATCCCTTTGTTAATATACTTTTGGGTTTGCTCTTTTTCTTATTTATCTCCATTCCTGTTGGTAATATTTATTTTGTCAGGCCTTACTTGTTTTAGACTTAAAATGTATTTTCGTTCCCTGTATATATGAAATGGCTGCTAACTCTTTTTTTCTTTATTTATCCATTTACAGCCTAAATCCTTGTTTAACATTCTTACGTACTTGACCCCCTTGTGCTAACATTAATTGTTTCCATTTAGGGGAATGATCTACCATCTGTGCTACATACATGGAGTCGTGTGGAGTAGCACAGACTCTAGGTGATGCCAATCAGGGGAAGAGTTGTGTACACAAACAACTTTAGGCATCAGTTGTGATAAGCAGTATCATCTAGACAGAAGAATACAGATCACAGACTGCATGCCGTGTTGGGGCTAGGCAGTCAATTGTGTAAAAACTGGCTGTAAGTGATTTGGTTACACTGACTAATCTTGCCAAACATGGGCATGGCTGTTTTCTGGTGATAAGTGGCTTGAGAACTTGGCCTACTCTAACCTATGCCAGGGATCTATGCTAAATTTGCAAGGGGTCTATGTGTCCCTATTGGCCAATGGGTGTCTGCCATAAAGCCCAGCTGCCCTGAGTCAATCAGCTGCTGGGTAGCTGGTGTCCAGTTGGCCAGGATGGGTTACTTAGGATTGCACTATAGAGCAAAAGCTGGTTATAAAACCAATCAGCCTGCCAAAAATGAAGTAAGGACTGCTATACTGAATATAGGTTTACTGTCTGGACTCAGCTTGGAAGTGGACGAAGTGAGGGTAAGGAGGACACTGGAGAGCCTGTGTATTAAGGAGACAAGGTGGAAGGAAAGTGCAGTACAGCCACTTAGCTTGGGATGCAGAGTCTACTACACAGGGGGAGGACAGGCTAGAAATGGTATCGGAATTGTGGGGATGGAGTGTCCTCTCAAGGCAGTTTGGGGAGTGATCAGAATTACTGATAGATTTACAGCAGACTCCACTCTAAAGATAGAACAGTATTCATAATGTCAGCCTGTGCCCCACAGCAAGGAAGTAATGGCAAGGAAAAGAGTGCATTCAAGCAGTTGCTGCAGGATTTACTGGATAAACCAGGGCAGCATGAGTTGGTGTTGATAAGGGACCCGAATACTCATATCAGAACAAACAGACAGACAGAACAGGATATGAGGACTGCTTGGGTACATATGGGAAGGACAACAGGAATAAAGTAGGAGACCCATAAATCTGTCTGGTAAATTGGCTTGAGGGTGGCCAACACATGGTCTGCCAAGAGAGCCAGTCACAAGATCACATGCAAAAATGGTCAGCATGTTACTCCGATAGACCTCCTTCTCATATGTAAATGGTACTGAGCTAGAATTAGAGATTGGAAAGTCATCCCCAGTTAGATGGTTAGCCCACAGCTTAAACCATTCATGGCCACAATGAGCTGCAAACAGAGGTCAAAAAATGCTCAAGGGTCGACACAAGCTAGGCTTAAGACCTGGAAATTGATTGGAGCAAAAACACAAGAGTTAAAGGAAGTAATCCAGTCTCTAGTACCTCAGGAAGAAGAGGAAATAAGTGGAATTGAAAAAGATTGTCAGTGTCTCAAAATCATGTGTGAGGACTACAGAACAGATATGCTGCTGAGCCAGGTATGGAAATAAGATACATGAGGAAAGCTGGTGGTAGAATGCAGAAGTTCAGGAAGATATCAAAAGAAAGAATGAGTGAAGGAAAAAAGTGTCTGAAAGAAAAGACAGACCAGAATACTGGTTGATCAACAAAAAAGTTAGGACAGTGTTTGCAATAATAAAGAAGAAGGCATTAGAGCTATTCTACCAGCTTCTGAAACGCGACTTAGCAGATGGTGCAATAAACTCTATTAGAATGCAAGGAAAAAAACCAGAAAGATAAAGAAGATAGTCACCAGAATCCCTACGTAAGGGAGGCTCACAATAATCTGCTCACCAGCCCACAGGACATCAAAGGTAGATAGCATCTGAATGCAGTAAACTCTGCAGACAGTATATCGTCCAATACACTTCCTATAATGAAAGAAGAAGAAGAATAACCTACCCTAACAACAGCACTATGAAAAATTAGGTCAGGGAAAGCAGCAGGTTCAGATGAAGTTGTGAAGAAAATGAAAACACTGCCATCTGTGTTAGCATGTCTGGCAGGAGATTTGTGCATATTCTCATATTAACTTGTTTTGCATGCCAGCATGTCTAATTATGAAATGTAAATACATTTTAAAATGTTGAGTATTCCCCTGTTTAGACAGAATGTTTAGAGAATCTGTCAGTGTTTTGATGGATTTCTAATTCCCCATGTTTGAGAGGGACATTCTAAAGTACTGTGAAGAATCAGCTGAACAGTGAGTGATGTCATTAGAATATTCCTGGTTGTTAAGTGATTATTTAAACAACTGATTAACAGAAAAATATTTTTTTCAAACAGCTAACTGTTATTTTTAAAATAAGACAGTTGAGACTGCAGTTTGTCAAGTGCCAAGCAGTTTTATGAAGTACAGTCAGTTACATTGCTGTGCACTTAGTGGACACCCATGAAAGAGAACTGACGAAAAACTGTTAGCCTGCCTTTGGCCTTGCTGTTATGTGTTAGATTAGATCATGGATGGTATTATTTAGTTAGATTAGGAAAGCTTAGTAATAGTGGACTCTATCCTGCAGTTTAATTTTACATTTCAAGTGATTGAGTTCTAGTGTTAATTGTAAGCTACTGATTTACATTCTTGTAATCATTTCACTTATTATTAAATGTTTGTCATTACTTTACATTGAGGCTCTAAATCAGTGTTTTTCTTTAGAGATTAGAGAGTGCTTATACCTGTTTGATACTTGCCAGGTCACCTTGAAGGCCTGGCCATTCTGGTCATAGCTATAAGTTATTTTTGATATTTAATTTTAATCTTAATCTCTCACACAACTCCCTTGCCTGGTTCAGCAGCTACCTCTCTGACCGATCTCAGGCCATAAAATGGAAAACTGGCACCTCAACCTTCCTCCCAACCCCAACTGGTGTCCCCCAAGGATCTATACTCGGCCCAATGCTATTTAATATCTTTATTAATGACTTCCACACAGCTATTCCTAACACCATGATAGTCCAATATGCAGACGACTCAACTCTAACCTGCTCTGCTTCTAACCTCCAAGTACTCCAAACAAAAACCCAAACTGCTTTTTCCATCACTGAAAACTGGATGCTTCAAAATTGCCTCTCTCTAAATGCCAACAAATCTAAAATTCTACTGTTCTCTCCCTCTAAATCTCACCCTCTTGACCAAACCTCCTTCAACATTATCAGCCATGCCAACTCCACTATTGAAGTTTTTCCTTTTGCTAAACTTCTTGGGGTCACTATTGATGAACATCTCAAATTTGACACCCATATTCAGCTAAACATTAAGAAAACACATCAGAAACTTGGCATGCTGTACAGGAACTCCCATTTTCTATCCCCTTCCGCAAGACAGACCCTCGCCACTACCTACTTACTACCATCTCTGATGTATGGTGCCCCTCTATTAATCAACCTATCTTTATCTATCTCCTCTAAACTGGAATCCTGTTACAACAAAATCTCAAAGTTTGCCACAAAGTCCAAGTAAGAGTACCCACCACTGCATACCTCTCCACCTACTGCAATGGCTAGAACTTTCCAACTACCTGGACTACTTACAAATCACTACAGCCCGCAAACTCATTTTTAAACCCACTAAGTGCCCTGCACTAACTAATATCTTACCACTATATACCCCTCACAGAACTCTAAGATCTGCTCACCAAAATCTCATTTCTGTATACAAACCAAACCATCCCTCAGGTCAGCTTCTCCTATCCTTTTCCTTAGCCAGAAAATGAAACTCTCTTCCTCCCTCTCTAAGGATTTCTCAAAACTTTGATCATTTCAAAACCCAGCTCCATTCCTACCTCTCCAATAACACCCTAGGGAAGCCAAGAACAAATGGATGACCAGGTAGGCTGCCTTAATAAAGGTACGGTGGGATGTCGGTGAAGAAGCTGGGCTACCAGTGAAGCCTTGAGAAAGGATGTGCATACCCGAGCGCTTGTGGCTGAAGGCTGAGTAAAGCCTTTAGAAAGGCTTCGTATACAGGTCGTAGTTCCGGCTGGTCAGGTCGCCTGGTGAGAGGAACCGCTAGTGTGGCAGCTAGAAATCAAAGATGAAACACACAGAAAAAACAGGCAAAACAACGTAAATGTGGCTCAGCTAAGGAGCTCTGCTCGCCGTGGTGGCACAAAATCAACGTAGTCGAAGTTTAGATTCTAGAAGGTCGTACTTTATTGAAGTAAAAAGTACTAGAAGTACAATCACCATCGAAGCGTAGTTCCTTAATGGAAAGAGTGATCCAGAGGATTTCCTTTTATAAGAGTACCTGGGGGTGTGTCAGTGGGAGCCAATCAAGTGTGGGTGAAAAACCTTTATTGTGATTGGGCACGACAACTTGACATCACACCTTATAATCTGATAGGTTAGATACCCTGAGCCAGCTCATACGTGGTTAGTATAATCACTCTAAACCTACAATAGTGAAGTTCAGAGATTAGCTCAAATTAGCTAAAAAAATGTATTTAACTAAAAATAGTCTTGTTGGAAAAAAATCAACACTTGCTGGTAAAATACATTGTTAGGCTACACTTTTCGAAATCTTCATCAGGATGGTGGACGACCTAAAAGAGCATAATAAGCAAAGCCGGGCTTACTAGAGAAATAGCAACAACATGTATGTAAAATAACATATATGTAAAATAAGAACCAGGCTAGAAAAACAAAAAAATAAGAACCACGCTAGATATCCAAAAAATAAGATACAGAAACTAAAAAGAGAAACAAAATAGTCACTGATATGTAACCTGAAAAGCTAGAAAGACACGAAAAAAAGTAATACTGAACCATTGTAGAAAACATGAAAGACATGAAAGACAAAAATATATATATAGATGAACCATTGACCAAAAACAAATGAGCCCAAATTTGCCAGGGGAAGTATCAGACCATGGGCTGGAGGTAGACTGGTGAGATCAAAACTGACTGTCACACGAAAGGTAACATTTCATTGGTAAATCTGTTAGAGGTCCAGGCGCAGAGGTTGTGGTATATGGTGTTGTATCTTTCTGAGATACAAGACTGGGTTCAAAGATTCCACATAGTTAAGGCCTGGTCTTTTCCTTGCCTGCAAACATATTTGCCACTCGAGTTTCCTCTTCTCAAGCAGTGAGTTGTGGTCCCCGCCTAGTGGGGATTTAGGGATGTGATCAAGAACATGAAATTTGAACGTATTGTGTCCTAGGTTCCTGAGAGCATGCACTGCCAGCTGGTTTGTCACTTTCAAGTATTTTAAGTCATGCAGATGTTTTGCTATCCTCGTTTTAAGGGAGTTGACAGTCTTGCCCACATAGAAAGTGTTGCATTTGGTGCATGCTGCCATGTAAACCACTCCTGTGATATTGCAGTCGCCTCTGACATTAGGTGTATAGTGTCTCCTGCCATTGTGGCAGTAAAAGCCTGCGGCACCACTCATGTGTCTACAGTAGTGGCAGGGAGGCTCACTGCAGGCAAAGGTACCAGGGTTGTCAAGTTTAACTTGGCAGGGGTGTTTCAGAAAGTCCCTAATGATTCTCCCTTTTCTAGCTGTGAAGGAGGGTTTCTCTGGAAAAATGTGGCCAAAAGACCTGTTATTTGTGATGATGGGCCAATTGTCCATTACGATCTGGGTGATGTCTTTGTAGTCCATAGAGAAGTCCAGGATGCAGTTGAACTGGAATCTAGTTTCTGGGGTGGTCTGGATCCTGGTGTCTGTTAGAGCTCTAGGGGCGCCAAGTTGGCGCTGGCTGATGATGGGGTCGAGGATCCTGCTGATTAGCCCTTCTGAGTAGCCTCGGGCTAAAAAGTCTATTTGTAGCTTTTCAGGTTACATATCAGTGACTTTTTAAGATTGTTTTTTTAATTAACAGCCCTCATTCAGTTCCATATCTTAATACATTAGTCTCTATTGATATCCATTATTTAAGAATTTTTCACTATTTTGTTTCTCTTTTTAGTTTCTGTATCTTATTTTTTGGATATCTAGCCTGGTTCTTATTTTTTTGTTTTTCTAGCCTGTTTCTTATTTTACATACATGTTATTTTGCATACATGTTGTTGCTATTTCTCTAGTAAGCTCGGCTTTGCTTATTATGCTCTTTTAGGTCGTCCACCATCCTGACGAAGGTTTTGAAAAGTGTAGCCTAACAATGTATTTTACCAGCAAGGGTTGATTTTTTTCCAGCAAGACTATTTTTAGTTAACTACATTTTTTTAGCTAATTTGAGCTAATCTCCGAACTTCACTATTGTAGGTTTAGAGTGAGTCTACTAACC
Source organism: Protopterus annectens (assembly GCF_019279795.1). NCBI lineage: Eukaryota > Metazoa > Chordata > Ceratodontiformes > Protopteridae > Protopterus > Protopterus annectens. The sequence goes on along the minus strand of NC_056736.1, from coordinate 441,794,272 downwards.
ACGTATGAGCTGGCTCAGGGTATCTAACCTATCAGATTGTAAGGTGTGATGTCAGTTGTCATGCCCAATCACAATAAAGTTTTTTTTCACCCACACTTGATTGGCTCCCACTGACACACCCCCCAGGCACTCTTATAAAAGGAAATCCTCTAGATCACTCTTTCCATTAAGGATCTATGCTTCAATGGTAATTGTACTTCTGGTACTTTTTACTTCAATAAGGTACGACCTTCTAGAATCTGAACTTCGACTACACTGATTTTTTTGCCACCACGGCGAGCAAAGCTCCTTAGCCGAGCCACATTTACATTGTTTTGCCTGTTTTTTCTGTGTGTTTCATCTTTGATTTCTAGCTGCCACACTAGCGGTTCCTTTCACCAGGCAACCTAACCAGCCAGAACTACGACCTGTATATAAAGCCTTTCTAAAGGCTTTACTCAGCCTTCAACCACAAGTGCTCAGGTACGCACAGCCTTTCTCAAGGCTTCACCGGTAGCCCAGCTTCTTCACTGACATCCCACCGTACCTTTATTAAGGCAGCCTACCTGGTCATCCATTTGTTTATGGCTTTCCTAGGGTATTTTATTCATGGGCATTTTTCCTCCTTTGCATAGGAGCTTAAATACCCAGGTCCCACAGACAATCATTTTCCTGCTGGACATTTTTCACCAAGGGCACCCGTACCTTGGTCTAATTTTTGTCTGAGGACTCACACAGCCATGGACACCAGGTGGTTACAAGACCTATTGGCACCCCCAGCCATCAACATTGAACTAGAACACCCAAAGTAGAACAACCCAGAGACTGACTCTTCATCAGACCACATGTGGCAACTAGAGGACACCCCAAAAAGCCTTATCTGCGTTAAATGGGAACATTTTTATCTCGCATTGTGCATACAGTTTAACCTCACTCCAAAAGGCCTCACCATCTACAAGAAGACTTTTTTCAGAGGTTCTGATGCACAATTGATTCAGGACTGGCACAAAACCCTAGAGGATACTAGCACACTACTGCTCAACCTGCTCCTTGAGCACAACCGGAGGCACAGAGAGAGAGAGAGAGAGAGAGACTTACCTCCACCCTGGAGACCATTGAGGCCACCTGCGAACAGTCCCCATCCTTCGACGAGCACTTTCTTATGATTAAGGACAGGCTCACCAACTTTGAGGGCAAAATCAAGGAAAAGAGGCTCAAAAAACTGAGAAGGGACATGGCCCTCTCCAACAAGGAATGCTCTCTTACATTAGACCGAGTCAGCCATTGGAAAGCCAGAGCTCCATAGGGGTCACGCTAAGTACCCACACCCCACCATTAGGTCCTGGCCCTTCTCAGGGCCTGTCGGCCAACCCAGGTCCTTCTCAGGACCTACACCAATGGGATTTTTGGAGGGCCCTGGACACCCTGGACCCCTACTCCACAAGGACCAGACCACTTCCCCGGGAATGCCGGTGACGCCACAGATACAAGCTTCGGGCCTCACCAAGACAACCAGGCCCTCCCTCAGGATGAGCATCAAGACAACCCACAGGGACTCAGAGACCCCACCTCAAGGTACCCATTCGATAGAGGTCTGCGCCCCACCACCCCTACACTCCCCACAGTATCAACCGGGGAGGAGGACCCACAACTGGCAAGGCAAGAGGGACTTGAAATTTCTTGGGCAACCACCCACCCTGAAAGAAAAGAGAAGACACAGAGGCCAGGTCTCAAAACCTCCACAGTATGGAACATCTCCAGAACACCACTCTCCCAATTAGAGCTACAGGTTCTGCAAAAAGACCTCACTTTCATCCCTCAGGGTCGGTCCAGTCTCCCAAAAACGATAATAGACCTATGACTCTTCATGAGGAAACTTTAGCTAAAGCTATATTTCTACCAACATGGTAAAAAAGACCAGCCTCAGGACCACCAGACTGTTCCGACTATTAAATTAAAAAAAAAACAAGCAATTTCTGCCCCCCTTCCAATCTGGTCATACAAGCTTTTCAGGACAAGTGTGAACGTGAGATCAGGTCTCTCTTATGCAAACGGAGGAAGAAAAGGATTTTTAACACCAACAAGGAAGAATTTGCAGCCCTCAGACAACTCAGCTCAGACCCTTTGAGAAGGGTCATGAAGGCTGACAAGGGTGGGGGGATACTAGTGACAGACACCACCTCCTACAATGACAAGCTCCACAGTATGCTCAATGACCACTGGTATTATGACAGCATAGATCACAACCAAGTGCTGACAGCATACGAGGACATCAGAACAGAAATCTCGAGGCTAGAGGATATGGACCTAATTGACGAAGGGCTCACAGAATTCTTCTCCATCCACCACCTGAGGATTCCCCAGTTCTTTGGGATACCAAAGCCACACAAAAATCTGGCAGACCCTCGATATAGACCTGTAGTAGCCAGCGGAGGTTCCGTCATGGAAACCATAGCTCTCTACCTGGACTTCCACCTAAAACCTCTCACAGAAAACAACAGTTCCTTTATTTTAGACTCTATGGATTTCCTCAACAATATCAAGGACATAGCCATAGACAGAGACTGGATCCTGGTCACCATCGATGTGGAGTCCCCTTACATGGTACTCCCACATGACTTCTGCATTGCATACATGGCTGAAGCCTACATGAAGGACCACACAGCCATACCAGGGGAAGTGGACCACCTGGGTAGGCTCCTCTCCCTAGTCCTCAAGAACAATTGTTTCCACTACAATGGGCACTACTATTGCCAGAGCACTGGGATCACTATGGGAGTGGCTATGACCCCGAGTTTGGCAAACACGGCACTAAGGAAGTGGGAGCAGACCACATATACGGTTCCACCTTTTTTAACATAGCGTGCTACTACAGGTTTATAAACGATATTTTCCTGGTTTGGAAGTGTAACCAGGTTGAACTGGAGGAATTCCTCATTTCTATCAACAACACCACTGCATTCCTACGTTTTACCAGCAAACAAAGTACAGAGGAGATCGAATTTCTGGATCTTTACCTGAGGAAGAAACAAGGCTCCACCACATTGACACACAACCTCTATCAAAAACCCACTAGGGTTAACATTTTCTGCATGCCACCAGTATGCACCCCTTCAAACAGAAGGTGAGTGTGATTAAATCTCAAGGGATCCATATAGCATGAGCCTCCCAAGACCTGACGGATTTCTTGACCAACATTCGAAAGCTACAAATGGACTTTTTAGCCCGAGGCTACTCAGAAGGGATAATCAACAGGATCCTCAACCCCATCATCAGCCAGCGCCAACTTGGCGCCCCTAGGGCTCTAACAGACACCGGGATCCAGACCACCCCAGAAACTAGATTCCAGTTCAACTGCATCCTGGACTTCTCTATGGACTACAAAGACATCATCCAGATCGTAATGGACAATTGGCCCATCATCATAAATAACAGGTCTTTTGGCCACATTTTTCCAGAGAAACCCTCCTTCACAGCTAGAAAAGGGAGAAGCTTTAGGGACTTTCTGGAATACCCTGCCAAGTTAAACTTGACAACCCTGGTACCTTTGCCTGCAGTGAGCCTCCCTGCCACTACTGTAGACACATGAGCGGTGCCGCAGGCTTTTACTGCCCCAATGGCAGGAGACACTACACACCTAATGTCAGAGGCGACTGCAATGTCACAGGAGTGGTTTACAGGGCAGCATGCACCAAATGCAACGCTTTCTATGTGGGCAAGACGGTCAACTCCCTTAAAACAAGGATAGCAAAACACCTGCATAACTTAAAATACTTGAAAGTGACAAACCAGCTGACAGTGCATGCTCTCAGGAACCTAGGACACAATACATTCAAATTTCATGTTCTTGAACACATCCCTAAATCCCCACAAGGCGGGGACCACAACTCGCTGCTTGAGAAGAGGGAACTCGAGTGGCAAATACATTTGCAGGCAAGGAAAAGACAAGGCCTTAACTATGTGGAATCTTTGACCCCAGTCTTGTATCTCAGAAAGATACAACACCATATACCACAACCTCTGCACCTGGACCTCCAACAGATTTACCAACGAAATGTTAGTTTTCGTGTGCCAGACAGTTTTGATCTCACCAGTCTACCTCCAGCCCAGGGTCTGATACTTCCCCTGGCAAATTTGGATTCATTTGTTTTTGGTTAATGGTTCATCTACATATTTTTTTTGTCTTTCATGTCTTTCATGTTTTCCACAATGGTTCAGTATTACTTTTTTTCGTGTCTTTCTAGCTTTTCAGGTTACATATCAGTGACTATTTTATTTCTCATTTTAGTTTCTCTATCTTATTTTTTGGATATCTAGCCTGGTTCTTATTTTTTTTTTGTTTTTCTAGCCTGTTTCTTATTTTACATACATGTTATTTTACATACATGTTGTTGCTATTTCTCTAGTAAGCTCGGCTTTGCTTATTATGCTCTTTTAGGTCATCCACCATCCTGACGAAGATTTTGAAAAGTGTAGCTTAACAATGTATTTTACCAGCAAGGGTTGATTTTTTTCCAGCAAGACTATTTTTAGTTAACTACATTTTTTAGCTAATTTGAGCTAGTCTCCGAACTTCACTATTGTAGGTTTAGAGTGATTCTACTAACCACGTATGAGCTGGCTCAAGGTATCTAACCTATCAGATTGTAAGGTGTGATGTCAAGTTGTCATGCCCAATCACAATAAAGGTTTTTTCACCCACACTTGATTGGCTCCCACTGACACACCCCCAGATACTGTTATAAAAGGAAATCCTCTGGATCACTCTTTCCATTAAGGAACTACGCTTCGATGGTGATTGTACTTCTGGTACTTTTTACTTCAATAAAGTACGACCTTCTAGAATCTGAACTTCGACTACGTTGATTTTTTACCACCACGGAGAGCAGAGCTCCTTAGCCGAGCCACACTTATGTTGTTTTGCCTGTTTTTTCTGTGTGTTTCATCTTTGATTTCTAGCTGCCACACTAGCGGTTCCTCTCACCAGGCGACCTGACCAGCCGGAACTACGACCTGTATACAAAGCCTTTCTAAAGGCTTTACTCAGCCTTCAACCACAAGCGCTCGGGTACGCACAGCCTTTCTCAAGGCTTCACCGGTAGCCCAGCTTCTTCACCGACATCCCACCATATCTTTATTAAGGCAGCCTACCTGGTCATCCATTTGTTCTTGGCTTCCCTAGGGTATTTTATTCGTGGACATTTTTCCTCCTCTGCATAGGAGCTTAAATGCCCATGTCCCACAGACAATCATTTTCCTGCTGTACCTCTCCAATAACAGGAAATGCACTTGCACTCTACTTACCTAATCCTGCCTAATACATGAATACATAGATATACATAAACTACCTTCTACCTTACCCAAAATTAGTCATTCATATTTACTGTTTTCTTACAAATGTTTCTTTCATAGCATTCACAGAAGATTTAAAACCTCAGTATAATGGTGACTCTGTATTATCGACCTCTAATTGTATTTACATGTAAATATGCACTGTATACCATACAATGCTGATATTCTACTGTGCTTATGCTTTACTGCATAATTTTTACTAATTGTTTAATTGTTACTATGTCTGTTATGTTTTGTGGAGCGTTTCTCCCCCAGCCTCCACTGAAAAAGGGCTCCTTGAGCCCAGTGGGCCTCCCCGGTCATCAAACTGAAAATAAATAAATAAATAAATAATAAATACATTTTCATAATTGGACACTCCTTTAGAAGGGCATGAAAACACTCTGATTGGTGGCAGCATTACCGTATTAGTTTGGGGAAGGGACACAGCTGGAAATCTGTGTCCGGCTTTCCCAGAAGTGTTTGGATGTGTTAGATTTAAATTTACTTTGAGTATGAGTGTATCAGAGGTCTTAAACACATTGCTTTTAAGTGTATAATAAGAAACTACATTTGGGTGGACAGAAGTATATAGTCCAGTCCCAGAAAAACAGATCATGCTCCTGTTGTGCTCTTATGGGAAAATTGTGAAATATTACTTCTGTTTAAGTGACAATCTCATATTGGAGTCAGTAGTGATGACTTAAAGCTCCTTAGTTACTGACCCAGGATAGTAAGGAATGTCATTTAATTGTTGGCAGTCTGGTGGGATATTAACTAGACATCACAGAAGTCATGGCAGATATGTCCCTGATGTTGGGTGAGTTATAGATGAAATGGCACTTGGAGGTACCGTATGTATAGAAAGACATATCTCAGATGACTGGAGAATAGGAGTTCTAATGCTAGTATACAAGATCAAGGGGACATTCACAACTGTGGACAGTACAGAAGCATCAAGCTCCTGCCACACTGAATGAAAATGCTTGAGCTTTGATTGATAAACATATGCACAGACTAGTAGGAAGTAAGATGGGAAATAATCAGTTCAGACTTAGATCAGGATGCTGTACAACCAAACTGATGTTTGCAAGGAGACAGAGTGGAGAAAAAGTAGCAGATGAAGAAGGAGTACAACTGGGCATTCCTATACCTGGGAAATTATATGACATGGTCTCAAGAAAGTTGATTTGGCCAGTTCTGTAATGGTTGAAATACAGGAAATATTACATGACACATACATAGAAATATTCAAACACAGTCCATAATGCCCTTTTAGTCTGCCAATATACCACAGTTGTTCCTATAATAACTGCCTAGGCTGTTTATTTCTTTGTTTATTTATTTTACATTTTTTACCTGGTAGTGTCTGACTGGGTCAAGGGCCTGTTTTCAGCAGAGACCCGGGGAGAAAAGCTCGAGTAATACATTATAAATGATTTACAGAGACATGATGAAAAAACAAAGCTAGCAGCAAAGCAGTACATATAGTCAGGGTACATCCTAAGCATTATAGAATACATTACATACAGATTTAAAGAGAAAGAAAAAAAACTAAAACTAAAACATTATTTACATAGTTAAAGATACAACCTAGGTAAATACAAAGAAATAAAATATTCAGGTATAATACTTATTTTTTTAATGGTCTGAGGAGAAAATGGGGACAGAACATTTCATAAGATAGACCTAATGCTCATAATGTAGTGATGCAAGGTAGCCTATTGACAGAGAAAGAGGAGATGAGTCCCAGGGGCCCAGAGAAGTAAATATTGTGGGAAGAAATATCCAGGGAATTGTTATGGCTAGGCTTGCAGAGGCCTTAGAGCCGATAGCCAAGTACCAACCTATGAACCTATGAGTTTAGAGAGAAGTGGGATCATCCTGGAGATGTGCAGGTGCATGGCCATTGTTTAGAGAAATATTATTTTAGTATATGTTTGAACTTGTGGGAGTCAGGAGAAGTTAGAATATGCCATGGAAGAGAATTCCAAATTTTGGCTATTTTGAAGGAATATAAGCAGTCTCCATGAAAGTTGAGAGATTTAGTTGTATTAAGCATTAATTTGTCAGATAATCAAAGGGATATAAGGTTAGTGTGTGATGGACAAGGAGAGAACAGGACAATAGTCAGGTTTGTATATGATACGATGAGTGATTACTAGCTGGTTGAGAGATAGTAAGCTTGGAAGTTCGATCCAGTTAAGATGGTGGAGAGTGATGCAGTGATGTAACTTATGAGTTAAGTTTGCAGTGAATTTGGCTATTTTCTTATAGGAGGCTTCGAGGCTGTGCAAATCTGATTTACATAGTTTTGTAAAGATTTGGGAACAGTATAGTAGGAGGTGGGATCTGGCTGTTGATATTCTAGTGTAGTTAGTTAGGTAGGGTTTTGCCCTATACAGTGCACCAAGTTTTATATGGAGTTTTTGATTGTTACTGCTATGTGTTTGTTGAATTTTAGACCGTTATCTATTGTGACACGTAGAAGTTTGGTTTGCTCGACTGGTTAAATTTTTGTTCCATTGGTGGAATAGATGGCAATAGGGGATGGGGTGTTTTTTGCATTGGTAGAACTGAAGATCATAAGCTTATTTTTATTGGGGTTTAAGATGAGTTGATGGTTGGGTAGGCAGTTTTCTATATCTTGGAGGGCATTTTGTGTTTTCTCCTGTCGTTCCTTAATGGAGAGGGCAAAGCAGATGAGAGAGGCATAATTAGCATATTGAATGATGGAAGCGAGTTTAGTCAAGGAATTGAGGTTATTAGTAAATATGATAAAAAAGAAGAGGGCCAAGGATGGAGCCTTGGGCGACTCCAACAGTGACGGGTAGAAGAGGGGAGAGTTTGTTATTCCATTTGGTGGCTTGTTGATAGTTAGAGAGATAGCTATGAAACCAGGTTAGGGATGTTGTGCTGAGATTATAAGAGGTGAGCTTATTGAGAAGTATTTGATGTGACACAGTGATGAAAGCTTTGAAGATATCAAGGAAGGTTGCAGAGATTAGTTGGCCATTGTTTTAGAGGAGATTAATAGTGTTTGTGAAGCTTATAAGAGCAGTACTAGTCCTATGTCTAGGATGGAAGCCATGTTGGGTATTGGATAAAAGGTTGTTACTAAAAAGGTGATCAAGGATTTGTTGATGGATGCATTTTTCTAAGATTTTGGATAATGTAGAGAGAATGGTGACTGGTCTGTAGTTGGAAAGGTCAGTGGAAGGGCCACCTTTGTGTAGGGGTATGATATGAGAAATTTTCCAGAGGAGAGGAACATACTGTTCAGAGATAGAGCGATTGATTAGAATAGATATGGGTTAGGAGATGGATTCGGCGGCAAGTTTCAGAAACTCACTGGGCAGTTGGTCAGCTGCAAGACAGCAGGGCTTTAATTTACTCAGGAGCTTTCTTGTGTAACTAGTTTGGATTGGTTTAAGAGTGAAAGAGGTAGGGTTGTGTTCAAAAGGGTTGGATATAGATAGAGGGGTGTTTGGGCTATTATTTAGTAAACAGGTAATAGAGCTAATGAAGTGAGTATTGAATTGAGTGGCTATACCCTCAGTGTTGTTGCTGGTTGATGGTGCAGGGGTAGTAGGTTTTCTTGGGTTTAGGAGGTGGTTAATGGCTTGCCAGCGTTTCTGAGAGTTGTTTTGGTGTTTTTGCTGGCATATTTGAAAGTATGATTTCTTGTCTTTTTTAATTTGTTTTTTTTTTTTTGGCTTGATTTCTTAGCTGCTTGTAGGAGATTAGGTTATCATTTCTTCTATTGTTATGGTAGAGAGTCCAGGCCTCATCCCTTTGCTTAAGGATTAGTTTAGTATCTTTAGATAGCCATGGCAGCTGCTTGGGTTTGATACAAAATTTTCTAATGAGAACTAAGTTATTAAGAATGTCAAGGAAAGCTGTATTAAAATATTGTACCGCATGATCCAGTTGCAGGAAGTTTAATGGTGACCAGTCATATTGCCGTAGTAATGTATTGAAAATAGAGGGGGGAGACGTTTTTTTTTGTTGTGTATATGTTTGTATGAGATATTGTTAGTTATATGTATCTTTTTCCTAAGAAGAAAGGTTGGGGAGTGATCGCTAAGGGAATCTGGGAGGCAACCAACTTCATAACCTATGTTGGGAGTTTTGTTAAAATCCAGCCTAGTATAGATTGCTTGTTGGAGTGTTTATCTATACATGTGGGATAGTTAACAGTTTGACAGAAGTTGTATAAGTTTATGAAGTTCGTGGGATTATTGGAGGAACAGGTAAACCAATCCAGGTTGAAATTTCCTAGGATTATTGTTTCTTGAGAGAAGCTGGTAGAAGCCCAGCAGAGGATATTTTCTATGGTAGGCAGGTTGTTAGCAGGAGGAAGGTATAGAGCAATAAAAATTATAGACTTATGGGCGATGACTTCTAGATGTGTAGTTAGTATTTCAGAGTTGGGTAGATCTGGAAAGGCAGAGTTTAGTTGCACTAGTTAGTCTTTAAACATGATGGCAATACCACCACCTTGCTTGGCTAACCTGTCTAACCTGATTATGCTGTAGCCATTGGGAAGTATTTCCTCATTTTTGATGTGGGACTTTAGCCAGGTTTCAGTTATCACTACTATGTCTGGGGAGTATAGTGCTAGGGTCGCATGGAATTCCTGAACTTTGTTTATTATGATTCTAAGGTTGATATTGGTTATGAGCAGATCAGCGTGGCATCTTTTTGGTGGTGGACAGAGGAGTGGGGAATCAGAAGGGGTAAGTTTAGTTGGGACAGGTGTGGATGAGGGGGAGGTTGGAATGGTGGAGGAGTGGAAAGTGAGGGGCATGGGTTAGGGTGAATGTCTGCTTGGAGATTTATCTTGGTGAGGGAGTGGAGGAGAAGGAGCTTTAATTTAGATATTAGCTTATGATATTTAAATAGGCTTCCAGCTGAGGTGTGGGTGTGAATGTACCTAAAATTAAAGAATGGTGTTTTGAAAGAAGTGAAATATTGAGTGGTGATTTGGAAGGTAAAGTTGCACTGATGAAGGTGAGGGTTGTAAGGAAGAGTTGGAGAAGAGTAGCTTGTAACACGGTGGGAATGGTAAGAGGTGGTATGGAAAACAAGAACAAGAAGGCATAGAAGTGGGGTTATTGTTGTGATGGCTTTTACCTGTGACATATTAGGTAGCTATACTTTGTGTTATAGATAGTATGTGAAGGAGAGGGTTGGTAAAGGAAGGGTATGTGTTGAGTGGCAGGAGTTAGGTGAGAGGAAGTGAAAGAGTAAAATAGGGTGGGTAACTTTAATAGGGTGGGGTATGGCATTGGACAAGGGTGACTAATAGATTGTGAGGGTGAGGTAAGCAAAGGGCATGGCCAGGATAGCTATAAATGTAAAGAGGGTGGGGTGGGTTGGATTGGGAGTAGGGTAGGGGAGCAGAGTGAGCCCGGAGAGAAGCGAAGGGCGAACAGAGTGGGTTGTGCCCCCACATGCTATTCTGACTGTGGTCCTTGCCGAGTGATGTTTGCGTGACAAAAGAAAAAAACATCAATGTCACCGAAAATCAAAGGTCAGTATATTCACTGCCTTGAGACAATATCTTAGCAGCGTTTTACCAACTAGAGGGGACTTATTACATATGTCTTTATTTGCTTAGCTTGTGGTTTGACCAGAGCAATCCAGAAACAGTGTGCGCGAGAGGGGAGCAGATAGAAGAGGAAGGAGAAAAGGCCGGGACTAGTATTTGCGGTATGGGATAGCATCAGGAACTTAAGGGGGTTAAGTCACAAAATGAAGAGGAGGATAGGATAGAAAGAGGCAGCAAAAAGACCTCAGTAGTATGCAGGCCTTACGGTATATTATTTGCTAGCCATTAAAATAGGTTTGAAGTAAAACTATACAAGTTTGTCTCAACTGAAGTATTCACAGTGAAATTGCAGTGAGAAATGTACTGTTCTTAAAAAGTATCTAAACTAATGCTTGTTTTAATGTAATTTGGTAGTCTCTTCTATGCATTGGCTACTATCTCAGAGAACCAATTAGTACATTTCTCATTCCTATAGAATATTCTACATAGGTTTTCTGATAATTTTCTACTACATTTTGATAACTCCAAACATTGCTAGTGGTAGTAGTTGTCTCTAAAAGCCCTATATATGTGAATAAAGTCTCCTCTTAAATATATATATATGTATATATATATATATATATATATATATATATATATATATATATATATATATTTATATGAAACACTGTATAACTTCAGTTATTTAGTCATTTTCACATCCATGGGTGCCCTTGGTATGTTTCCTCTGTATTCTTTCCAATTTGCTCATGCATGTTTTCTTATAAGGTTTCCATATTGTTATTCCATACTCAACTTTGGGTTTAATATAACTAACAAACAATAACTTCATAATTTCTGATTTCCTAGATTTTACAAATCTTTTTATACAACCAACAGTTCTATAGCTAACATTAACCAATTGGTTTATATGATTAATAAAACTCTAAGCTGGATCTACCCATATATCCAGGTCCCTAAATGAATCTACAGTTTCAATCACTGTGTGCTTTATTAAATATTCACCTTTCAGTTTATGTCTCCCCAATCTTATATGTTTAGTTTTTGATGTATGTAACAGCATATTATTCTCCTGTGCCCAAATGGTCAATTTAGTCAAGTTCTTTTGTAGACATATGTAATCAGTTTACCTGTTTTCAAGACATCTGCATACAGAATGTAGAACACCTCAGATGAAAAAGAGATCTGAAAGATACAGTCTCAACAAGTATGGGGCTATGATACTTGCCACGTCCTTTTTGAAAGTCATGCAGCTATTCATCTTATCAAGAGTACAGCAATACCTAGTTGTTCAAATTTATTGATCAGTGTTTTGTGTATGACCCTATCGAATGCTGAAACTAAATCTATATAAATTATATCACAGTACAATTTTTCATTCATAGCTGCTATTCTGATGCTATAGAACATCATTTTACAGGTGGTAATAAATCTATTTTCAACATATGCATGCTGATATATGGTTTTAAATCCTGACCTTTCTAATTCTGACAATAATTTAGTCAATATAACCTTCTCCATTATTTTTCCACAACATGAAAGTAAACTTACAGGTCTGTATGACTCTGAGTTTGTACTACCTCTCTTTCCCTTAAAGACAGATTTAACAAGCGCATCTCTCCAGTCATGAGGAGTTTCCCATATTTATGCACCCTAGTAAATAGCAGATATAATGGTACTGTAAGTTCATGCCGAAGTGTTTTCATGTCTTTATTACTAATTCCATCTCCTCCCTAAACTTTGTTTGGATCCAGTTTGTATAGTCCTTTTCCAGTGTAATCTAATTTGATTTCAGTATCTGAGGTTATGTGGATATTACCAGGACAATTTATCATCCTCTTTGCAGAGCCAAACTGCTTTGCATACGATTTTGTAAATGTATTTATAATCGGTTGTGTCTGAAAATAAATTTTATAATCTACACACACTTTATCAGTTTTCATGCCTTTCCTCCAACCACATCTTATGCATTTTTCATAGTCATAGTTTGACCTCTTTTCCAGTTCTTATATTTTTTGTCTTTCACCTTAATCAAGTATCTTGTTCTTACAGTAATATATCCTCTGGACATTGTGTGCTTAGATCCTGATATTAAACATTTTTTTTGATTTTTTTTTTACATTGGGACAATTTCTCTTTTAAAACTTTCCACATTCCTTCTGCAGTTTTTCCATTGAAAGCATCACTCCAATTAATATTCTGTAGTGATTGTTTTGCTTCCATATAATCTGTTATTAACCTTCTGTGTACTGGTTTAGATTTCAGTTTAGCAGAATAATCTAGTAACAGATTAAACTTTATAATCCCATGATCACTGCACACCAATGGTGGTAAAACTCGACGTGAAGTGACAGTAATTTCTTTAGGATCACAAACAATGTCTAGTATGTTCTGTTCCTTCGTAGGCTTTTTTACAATCTGAAGAAATTGTTCCTGTGCATAAGTTGTAAATAATTTCCTTACTAATGTTGTTGAATTAATATTATTCCAGTCGGTTTCTGGTAAATTTAAGTCTCCAGCCACTATTATTCTTCCTTCCTATGTTTCATGCAAGAAATGTATGAATTCCTCTAGGTCATCAGCACTTGACTTTGGTGGTCTATGCACCCCATCACTTGTTATATGTTCCAAGGTTGTCTTTGTTGTTACATTTACACAATCTGCAGTACTAGTGTTATCACTGAACATGAAATAATCACAGGTTTCATAACATAACACCTCCACCTGATTTTTTTGCTAAAATGTCTGTTATAGCAATAACATTTATAGTCTGACAGAAATGGTTTCTTTTCATTGTTCTTTAACCATGTTTCACAAACAATAACATCATCAGTGTTATGGGAACATAACACATTTTCCAATAAAATATCATCAATGCTGCTAGCATTAACAGCCGTCAGTCATCAGAGAAGCATTAAATGTTGCCATCAATGAAGAGTTAAATTTTCAACTGGAGAAAACCCTGCCTTGTGTTTGTGAAATATATTGCAGAATATCTACTGCAAAATTACCTTCTCTGATCTTGGCAAGTTTGCGCCATCCTGTGTAAACACATGTGTGCCCAAAATTAGCCTGGGATGCTCTGCATATTTCCATTTTTCAAAATGGAATTTTTTTTATGTAGGTGTTTACCCCCAAAATATTTTCGTTCATGGTGACCTAGCTGTCCTTTCTATTTGTGATTTGTGAAAAAATATGTTGTGACACCTGTCCAAGCTATGCCATCTAAGAGAGCTGTAAGTTATCTACTAACAGTCAGAGAGTCCTTGCAAATGAGATCATTTGTATCAACATTTTGCTAAACAGATCCATACTTCCTTACATTAAGACATTCCAAGGCTTTTCTAACATCCTGTATTTTGCTCCTGGCGAACATAACACTATTTGATGTTCATTATATTATTTGCAAATGTACTCTTCAGTTTCTCTAAAAAACTGACTCTCCAGTTATAAGAATGTCTTTTCTGACCAGATCTCAAGAATCTTCAACTTCTAATTCAGTAATATCTGCTCCATCAGTTGTTAGAAAGGAATGATCTTCATCACCATTAGTCTTATTAATCTCACTGTTTCCATTGCTTATTACATTTGCAAGCATACAATTCTTATCTGTCTGGCTTTGCATCTCCACAGCTTGAGCCACCACATTATCAGCTTCTGTCTTTTTTGTCTTTTTTTCTTACAGTAATGTTCAATTTTGATTTCTTCTTTTTCACCTGCCCTTTGCCTCTTTTCTCTACCTTTTTTGGAAGAATGATGCCTTTTTTCTTTAGACTGAAGGTTTTCTGGTAGAGAAAATGTTATCATTCCTTGTAATCTCTGTATTACATAACAAAGCACTATCCTTTTTAGTAGATATTCTCTTTGCTTTATGGAGATTGATCAATTTCTTTTTCTTCCTTGTTATTTGTTGTGAATTTCTTCCTTTCTTTTTTTATTTTCTTCTCTATGCTCTGAATCCTCAGATTGCTGAATACTTGTATCCAGAATTCCAAAGTTGTCAATGGTATTAGCTTTTTCAAAAGGGGTTGAGTGATCTTTACAGACATTAGACACATCCTTTTCTAAGTGTGTTCTATTTACCATTTGCCTAACATTATTTACGTAATCAATTCAGCCATTAATATATATATAGGGTCATACTAGGCTATCTGCCCTAGGGCATTTATAAGCCTAGCCAGCGTGTGTTTGGCTTTCACCACCCATTTTAAATTAATTTTGCTATGCCCTTTTTTGAGGTTAGTATACTGTGCCTCTGTCTAACAGTGACACAGAAGTGATACCTGGGGTAAACCTACGATCTCCCATCTACTCATCAAGATTCCTCTTGAAGAGAGTCAATGAGGGACTCTGCCTAACCTGGACTGGGATTTTATCCAGAGTGAAGGGAGCCTCTGGGTTATGAATCTGTCCCTCCAGCATGTCCTATTTATTTCAGCGCTGAGGTTCAAGTCTCTCGAGCGCGTAGCTCGATGGGATTTGGATTTTCTGAGGTGCAGCATGTCCATTAATTTCGGGTTGGACATGGCTTTATACGTCAGGCACAGATCACCTCTGATCAGGTGGTATGCCACTGAGTAGAGCTGGAGTTTCTTTAACCAGGCAGCATATGGCATCTGTTTGAGCCCTTTGATCCTCTTGGTGAGGTACTTTTGGGGTCTTTCCAGTTGCTGCAGGTGTCTGGTAAGGTACATCCCAAAAGGGGCATTGTACTCAATAATGGGCCTGATGAGGGATGAGTAAAGAGGCATGATGACCTCCCCTGATCTAGATATGAATCCCTTCATGATTAGGTGGGCTATATAAAATGTTTTTCTAACCACTTTGGCCACGTGGTTGTCAAATGAGAGATTGCTATCAACTTGGGTCCCCAGGTCCCTAATTACTTCTTCTGTACTTAATGGATTACCACCTATGTGGTAATTTGTGGACACTTTGTTTTTGCCAAAGGGGATGACTAAACACTTTTTGGTGTTTAGCTTGAGTCCATGGCTCTGGCACCAGTTGTCTGTTTCTATGAGGCCCTTTTGGAAGATGCTTGTGTCGGCTGGAGAGTCAATTATGGCGCCCAGTTTGCAGTCATCTGCAAACTTGGTCAGCCACAGTCCTTCTGTGTTGGCCTGTACCTCCAAGAAATATATACCGAACAAGAGAGGTCCCAGGACTGAGCCTTGTGGGATGCCACTTGTAACTGGTTTGGAGTCTGACATGGCTCCAGCAATTCTAACCATGTGGGTTCTGTCCTTGAGCCAGTTTGCAACCCATCTAGTGACATAGGGGTTTATATTTAAGCTGGTGAGTTTATCTATAATGCCCGAGTGGGGTATTGTATCGAAGGCTTTTGCGATGTCCAGGTAGGCTGTGTGGACCACCTTCCCCTCGTCAATGGCCTTGGTGACTGTTTCAAAGAAATCGACCAGGTTTAAGAGGCAGGATCTGCCCTTAACAAAGCCAAACTGGGTAGGATCCAGTGTCTGTAGGTCCCCAATATCTTTATTTATGAGGTCCATGATGATCCTTTCCATAGCTTTGCAGACCAAGCTAGTCAGGCTTATGGGGGCGATAGTTTCCAGGATCCGTTGAGGCACCACATTTGTGGAGAGGGACCACTGTTGCTGTACACCACTCTTTGGGTACATATCCTGTTGTAAGGCTGAGATTGAACAGTAGTTTTATGTTTGGGTTTAGCTCTTCTTGGAGTCCATGTAGGATGCAGCCCGGGACACCGTCTGGTCCCATTGATGCTGTGTTTTTTGCTTTGGAGAGGGCAGCTCTTACCTGAGCATCTGAGATGTCAGGAGGGCAGCACTCTGCTGGGATAGATATTTGCCCTTTTGGTGGGGGGGGGGGGTTTGCTGAACCTGTCAGCTAGGATTTTGGCAATGTCTGTGGGCTAGGTGTATTTTTTGTCATTTTGGACTAATTCTGAGCATATCTGGGAATTCCCACCCAGGTTCCTAACATAACTAAAAAAAGCCTTGTGATTATCCTTAGTGTCCTGTGCAATGTTTCACTCGAAGCTGGCTTTAGATGATTTTATGAGTGCCCGTAGTTTTTTGCTAATACTGATCAGAGATGCCTTCCCTTTTTGGGATGTTGCTCTATCATGTAGTAGCTTCCTCCTTCTATTGTATAGTTTGTTTATGGCTGGGGTCCACCAGACAGGACGTCTGCCTTTGGAGGATTGGGTCTTGGTTTTATTTGGGATTGCATGATCCATGCATTCCTGAAGGTGTTCATAGAATGCATTTATAAAGGATTCTGCAGTCTGGGGCGTATTTTCCACAGGCCCGGGGGCTTTGAAGGATTCCACCTTGGTTTTGAGGAGTGTGAAATTTGCTTTAGAGAAGTTTTTCACTGTGGTTTTCTGGGCAGGGGGTGGGGTCGGGATGTGAATATCCAGGGAGATTAGTTTATGGTCTGATCTTACCAGTGAGGGATACACTTCTGGTCTGGAGCATAGAGTCCCCATGTTGGTGATGATCAGGTCCAGTATGTTTTCCCCTCTTGTGGGAGTGGTAACAAGTTGTTCCGTCGCATTTGAGTTTATAAATTCTAGGAACCTTTGGGCTAGGGTGTTGGAGCTAGAGTAATGCTCCCAGTCTATGTTTGGGTAGTTGAAGTCACCCAATATAATGGTGATTGGAGAGACTTTCATATTTTCCAGTGCTCTCAGGAAGGCTGAGTGGGGTTCCTGGGTTTGGGAGGGTGGTCTGTAGCAGGCTATGAACTGGAAAGCAGTTTTACCCACTGTTAGTTGCACATGGATAGTCTCTGATGCTTCGTGCTGTGCCACCCACTTGAAGGTGTGGGTATCTTTGATGAATATTGATACTTCGCCTCCTTTTGTGGTTCGGTCCAAGTTTTGGGGCCAAAAAGCATGGTATGAGGTATAACCTGGTAGTGCTGGGGTGCTCTCGGGAGCCTTGAATGAGGTTTCTGTTACTGCACAGATATCGATGTTCTCCATGCTAAGGAGAGTTTGAGTGCATGCATCTTGAGGTTTCGACTTCTGGCACTGAGTAGCATTACTCTTAGTTTCTTACCCCTTGTGATACCTATGGAAGTGGGTTTGTCTTTTGAGCCTTGCCTAAAAAAGGCACTATGAGGGTAGCAAGAGCCTTTTCCAATATCCGAAAGCCCAGGGGTGACAGGTGCAAGCCGTCCCTAGCGGATCATCGTGGCTTGTCGAGCATGTCATCCCAGGCTGACAGGCATTGGATCCCCTTTGGATGACACCAATACTTAAGCCAATTGTTGAAATTGATCATCTTGTCTTCATATTGTGGCATCATTCTTGGTGAGGGTAAGATGCTACTCAAGGTCAGGGTCATACTGGCCTGGGCTACATGCTCAGAGAGCTCCTCTATGTCTCTTTTCATGTAGTCTAGGGAGGTACGTCTCAGGTCATTCACACCAGCATGGACAATGACTGAGTCATATTTGTACTTGCCTTGGAATGACCTGAGTGCTTGTGTTATGTGGCGGATCCTAGCGCCCGACAGGAAGCTCACCATGACCTTCTCCTTGTTCAGCCTGGTGAGTGGGATGTCAGTGTGCCTGACGATAGTCACCTATTACAAGTGTATCAGGTGTGTTGTTCAGCCTTAAGGGTTGTGACTGTTCGGCGCACTGGCTTTGTGAGCTATGTGTTGCATGTGTTTTGTTTTGGGGTAGCGGTTGCTTGGGTGTCTGCTTTGGAGGTCTCTACTGCTTAGGGTGATTTTTATTTAGAGCCTCTGAGTATGTTTTTGTGTGTTTATGTGTTTGGTTTGCTGTCGTGGTAGGTCTATGTGAGACTGGAATTGTAGTAAGTGTGGTTTCCTTCTCCTCCTGACTGGTTACGCCAGTACTGAGTTGAGAGAGCTTAGCCTCCAGTTTGGCTATATGGTTGCATCTCTCACATGTGTTGGAATTTGTTGGGAGGGGGAGAGGGTTGTCTGTGTACATGAGGCAGTTGTAACATTGCCTCAAAATTCCCAGATTCACCAGCTGGACCGGAGAGGAGATTGACAACTGACTTTTGGACATGCTAGAATAGTACTGGGAATTCCTTTATAATTGAAAAAAAGGGCCAATGGGGAACAAGGTACTCAAAGGGAGTTTGTGAGAGTGTAGTGCTTTTAATTTTTTAGTGCTGACTTATATAATTGCTTTAGTGAGCAAGTGCCAGATAACTTAAATGCAATGTGTTACAGGTAACTTAAATGCAAAAACGACAAACAGTAACTTTCTTTCAAGTGAAACAAGGAAATAAGTACAGGAAGCAATGTAGATATCACTAGGGATCCACAGAAGCGCTGAAAAGCCGCGTTTTAGGTGGAATTAGCGTTTCAGGGAAATAACAAACAAACAAACAACAACAAGCATACAAACAAAGCTAGATTCAGCAGGCCTGGATCTAGTCTATGCTACAGCAAACAAGGTGTACCAATTTCAGTAAGAAACAGTTCAAATATGCAGGCACTATAAGCCTTTAACCAGAAATTCCCAGTTCAGAAGGGCAAATATAAATATATGTATATATTTATAACAACAGTTCTCCAAGCTGTGCCAATTGCACAAGTGCAATCATCATTAGTAAGTCCAGATTTACTACTAATAATGCTAAGCAAATCATCCAACTTGTGACATGAGGAACACAGATCACCAGAGTTATCAAGTGTTACCTTTAAATATATATAGCATATACATTGTACAAGATAATTATCCTTTTGTAAATAATTAATGGCATACTCATTTGAGGAATCCATTTCAACTGCAAATGAATAAAGAATTCTAAAAGAAAAGGATAATCAAAATCAGTCACCACCAAATTTACAGAGATTTTAAATCAACTTCTTTGAGGAAAATCACACAGACAATATATAACTAAATATTAAGTAGAATAAAGTTATTGATCTGACTGTACCAGTTGTGAAAGTCACACTATATCATGCATGAATGTGTACAGTAGCTTCTGTTCACTATCACTTACAGTCAAACCTGTTTTTAACAGTAAGGATCAATAAATTACAAGTCTACATAGGATTGTTTCATATAAGGTCTGGATTATCCTCTCTGCAGTTTCCATGAATTTATAGGTGACTATGACCCTTAGGGTGGCTACATTTTTCCTGTCTAAAATCTATCCCTTTCTAACAACAAACAGCAAAAATTAGAGGTAAAACAACAAATATAAATCAAAGTAAATATTCTTGTCTACAAGGCATCCTTTTCTTCCTACAAACAGTGAAAACAGTGGTAAAAATGAAATATAAATCAAAGTAAATCTTCTCTTACCAGGTAACTGCACAGTCAATTACAAACCAACACAGGATTGTTTAGATAAGTTCTGGCTTACTGGGAGAATTAGTGCACAATATGTAGAAGGATCCAATGACACAAGTATGATCAGTGCTTATACTGATAGAAGGTTTCCAATGGGAGTGGGTGTGCATCAGGATTCAATTCCAAGTCCACTGCTGTTCATACTAGTGTTGGATTATATTAGCATACATTTTTAGAGGGGACAAACCAAACAATATGACATTACAAGTATACTGTGAAAAAGAACATCAGCAAATTATAGGGGAATGGAATGGAAAACTTAAGGAACATTAGATGTAACTGAATAGATACAAGACAGATGTCAAGGCAGCAAATGGAGGACATTACAAAAAGCTGAAACTTGAGATAGAAAGAAAATAGTGAAGCAGATTGACAGATTCAAGTATCTGTGAGGGATGGTTGAAGAGAAGAGAAATCTGAATGAGCAGGTCAAAGGTAGAATCAGAGGTAGTATGTGACAGAAGAATGCCAAAGAAGCTGAAAGGTAGTGTATAAAACAGTGATGTGACATGTACTTCAGTAGGATACAGAAACCTGGGGAGTGAAGGCAGAGCAGTTGAGGAAGCTAGAAATTATGACACACCTGAAATAAGGGGTAAGATGCACCCTGGGACAGATGAAGAAATTATGACATACAGAAAAGCCAAAGTAATACCAATTGCAGAGATGGTCAAAGAAAACAGATTTCTGTCATTCAGGCATGTGCAGCAAAACAGAAGATCATTTGGTGAAGAAGATTTAGGTGATGCAGGAAGAAGGGAAGAGGAAACAAGGATGTCCAGTCAAAAGATATGGATTGTGTGACAATTGGAGAGAGATGGGCAAAGGTTGCAGCCTAGTCAAATAGAATTTGATACATAATTCCATCAACTGTATAAATAAATGTAAAATGCAGGCTTGTGTTTTTAAATGTAAGAAAACACTGTAAAATGTGAACTTCAAGATTGTTGCAACATTGCCATCTGCTGTAAGGAAAACCAAGCCAAGCATTTCAAATGTGTCTTTTGAAATTGAAAAGATCTTATGAATCTCTTTAATGTTTTACAAGTTGGTTCCAGTGCAGCTGGATGAAGGTTTCATGTTTTAAGGCTAAAGTTTATGACCAGAATTTAGATGTGGAATGTGTTTTAATGCTCTGGTTTCTGCTAGAATGTATATGTGAAATGCCTTGCATTGTTGTAAGTTTCCGAGGAGGTGTTAGATTGCTAAACAATGCAGTTTGTGGCCTGAGAACTCAGACCAGGTGTTAAGATGATGCAATATAAATACTGGGAAAATCTAAGTGTCAAAAATGATGTAATTTTGGGAGGGCCTTAGAGACATGTTTGTTAGTAATGTTTAAATACTATGTCTGACAAGAGGCTGAAAGCATTTTGACTTTGGACATCTAACTTATCAGCACTCTGCCTTGTGCTCACATGTAAGTTTTAGCATTGTGATTTCTTGTAGGAATAGTTAAAGCTAGTAAAGATTAATTAGGTATTTTTCTTTGAAATAAGACCTGTCCTACTGTATTATTTTAAGTTTCTGTGTGATCTCTGAACTCTTAGATATCTCTGTGGTGTAGTAGGTTTGTCTTGTGTTTTAATTATTTATTATTAAATATTTTTAAAACCATCTACCTGTGGCTGATTTGTGTAGAGATAAGCTCTAGAGTACATTGCATATTTACAGAGGTTATTGTAATAGGCCACTCTAAAGTAAGCCTTGACTGTTAGTCATACTGCTATTGGATATTAATATTGCACAGTAATAATTGGACACAATTTTAAGGGCCTTTTAGTAGCTGATATTATTAACTGGGTGGTGGCAGTAATTACTACCATATAGTCGGGGTAAAGGGGCACAGTTGGAGAAACTGTGCCAGCCTTTTCCAGGAGTGTCAGTGAAGTTGTATAAATACTTATCTCAAAGTGTGTGTGTGTTGTGTCAGCTACTTGGCAGGGGCACAAAGCACTGGTTGGACAGAGAGGTTGCTGGAGGTTTTAGCTTGCCCATTTAGGCTGAGACCTGGACCCTATAGCTGTGCCAGTGGGAAGTCTTATTGGGGACCTCGTGAGCAAGGGAGCGACCAGCCCCAGACTGACTGTGATCTCTGTGTGCACTTAAGGGAAATTGTACTTTACTGTGTGTATTAGTTATCCTTTCCTCTTCTAGGAGACGACCTCCCGAGTGTTAGTGGTGAGGATTGAGGCTCCTTGATTGCTGGGCCAGGGCACAGTCATCACAAGTGTTTGGCAGTGGTGAGATCTACTTCACATACTAATTGCCTTGTGGTTGTGTGGGGTAGAGCGAATTCCTGTAGCTTAGGTACAGTGATCTCTAAAAGTGTTTTGTACTCTAAAACAGCCACGTAGTGTATACACAGAGTTCAGATTACAATTATTTTATTTCTTTTGTTAGCTTAGTGTTAGTCAGGGTGAGCAGGCAGCATGTCAGCAGAAGAGTATGGCAAGCTGACAAGGAGCCAGCTGGTGGAGATGTGCCAGGCTAGGGGCCTGGTGCATGGAAACCTGACTAAAGCAGACCTGATTGCAGCCTTGGTTACAGCTGCATCAGAAAACAGCAGCCTGGAGGACAATCAGACTGATAGTGGAGATACAATATTCTCGGAGAATGGACAGCTCAACCTTTCTGCAGTGGACTTAAAAATCCAGTTGGAGCTAAAGAGACTTGAGTTGGAGGCCAGGAGTATGGAACTAGAAGCAGCTGAGAAAATGAGGAGTCTACAAGCTGAAGAAAATTAACGGCAGAGGAGGCATGAGAGGGATATGCTGACTCTTTGCCAGGGTCATGGAGGTAATGGGGAAGGGAGTAACCAGACCGCAGAAGCACAAAAGGTCAGTAAATTTCTTCCACAGTTTAAAAAGGGGGATAATTTTGATAGCTTCATTCATATGTTTGAGCGAGTATGTAAACAGTATGAAGTTGACCTAGGGCTCTGGGTATTGTTCCTGACCCCCTTACTCCATGGTAAAGCTGTATCTTCTTTAGCAAAAATGCATGACACTGACTGTTTTGATTATACTGCTGTAAAAAGACATTTATTAGAATGTTTTAAGCTAACACCTGAAATGTATAGGAAAACGTTTCTTGAGCATAGATGCAAGGCAGATGAAAATGTATGTGAATATGTTGCTGAATTGAGCACTTATTTTCATAGCTGGGTGAGTGGATGTCAGGTCACCACTTTTGAAGGGCTGGCAGACCTTTTGATAAGGGAACAAGCCCTTAGCACTATGCCTGAGGACATGAGTATCTGGTTATTTAATAGACAACGTGCTACTTCAGATGAGTTGGGGAAGAAGGGAGACCTATACCTGGCCAGCAGGGCAGCCCTGCACAGAAAAGGGACCCCAGTACTGCTTATGGGACTAAAGGAACCCATGGTGGGTGGTACAGACTACCCCAACAGAATCCACCAGTAGCAGGGCAAGCCACTAGTCCAGGTACACGTCCAGGAGCTAGGGTTAAATGTTTTGAATGCAACCAGTGGGGCCATGTGGCATACGGGTGTCCACGGAGGCAAAGCTGGGAACCAAAAGTGAGGGAGCCAGTAAGTGGTAAAGACAAAATGCCAATAGTAGATTGTCTTGAGGCAACAGGGGTATGGAACTACCATCCTGCAGATGTCCTGAGAGGAAAGGATTTGGATGAGACAGTACTATGTACTAATGCAGTTACATCCAGTGAGGCTAGGAGACAAGCATGTGGGTCTGGTAGCCTGGGTGAGACCCAGACAGATTGCATACCTGCAGTCAGGACTGCTGAGGTGATTACTTCAGGGAGGGAGCTACACTGTAGCAGTGAGACTGAATGTGAGCCACAGCTGCTTGTGGGTACTGATGTTCCCTTGGACAGGGTAACTGCAAAGGTAGAGGTGAGTAGTAGTACCCAGGCTGACAGTGAGGCACTGCTGTCAGAGGATGCCAGACTTCCTGTGAAAGGGGAGCTGGGAAAGGTTACAAGGAGAGACTTGAGACAGGCTCAGCTCTCAGACCCTACATTGCAAGGCCTGAGGCAGGTAGCTAGGGAGGCACCTGATTCTCAAGGGAAGGGGGAATCTATATACTGGAACAATGGGTGACTGTACAGAGAGTGGACCCCTGAGGGAGGGCTAGAAGGTGAGAGAGTACAGAAGTTTGTAGTGCCTAGAGCTTACCATCTGGCACTTCTAGCCATAGCCCATGATATTCCCCTGGCAGGTCATGTGGGCATAAAATGTACAAAGAGGTGCATTATGCAAAACTTCTATTGGCCTGGAATTTCCAGAGATGTAACAGGGTACTGCAGGACCTGTCAGCAGTGTCAAAAGGTAGGCAAGGCAGGAGACAAGGTGAGAGCTCCTTTGATGCCTTTGCCTGTGATTGAGGAGCCATTTCAGAGGGTAGCTATAGATATTGTGGGTCCTCTGAGTACCTCAAGTTCCACATGGAAAAAGGATATCCTAGTGATTGTAGATTATGCTACACGATACCCTGAGGCAGTGGCTTTGTCCTCCATTGAGGCCGAGAAGATGGCAAATGCTTTGCTAGAGATTTTCAGCAGGGTAGGTTTCCCAAAGGAAATACTGTCTGACAGAGGTGCCAATTTTATGTCAGACCTGCTGGCTTGTCTGTGGAAGTCCTGTGGGGTGAAGGACATGAAGACCACCCCCTACCATCCCCAGACTAATTGTCTTATTGAGAGGTTAAACTCAACAATCAAGTCCATGCTAGGGGCATTTACAGATCAGTTTAAGAGGGAGTGGGACAAATATTTGCCCCATCTGTTGTTTGCTTACAGAGAGGTTCCCATGAATCCACAGGTTTTTCACCCTTTAAGTTGCTGTATGGGCATAGGGTGAGGGGACCTCTAGATTTAATTTGAGATGAGTGGGAAAGTGAGTGTGAGTCTCACAAGGAGTCTGTTTTGGCATATGCCCTGAACCTCAGGGCAAGGCTCAGAGAACTCATGGGCCTTGCCCTCTAGAACCTGGCAGAAGCCCAGCAACAGAAAAAGGTGTGGTATGACAGGAATGCACTAGCTAGAGAGTAGGCAGCAGGTGATGGTTCTCATTCCTGTCAGACACAACAAGTTACGGACAGCTTGGGAGGGACCCTACAAGGTGGTAAGAAAGGTAAGTGATGTTAACTACATGGTGGAAGTGGCAGGCAGATGGTAGGGGCACAAATTGTACCATGTTAACATAATGAAACCTTACCATGATAGGGAGGCCCTTGTGCTGAGCATTTGCAGTGGATTGCAGGAGGTGTCTGAGGGAGATCTGGGGACTGATCTCCTCAGTGAGGCTCGGGCTGACACCTCGGTGGAAGGGGTAGCAATGTCTCAGCAGCTATCTCCTACCCAGGTTTGAGAAATCCGAGCAGTATTGCAGGAGTTTGGGGGCATGTTCACTGGGAAACCAGGGAGCACCCACCTGGTGCAGCCCCAGGTGGATACAGAACCCCAAAGGCCTATCAGGCAGGCTCCTTATAGGGTGGCTGAGAGAATCAAACAGACTCTGAGGGAGGAGGTACAGGAGATGTTGGAACTAGGGGTGATTCAAGAGTCTAACAGTCCCTGGGCATCACCAGTGGTGTTGGTGGCAAAGAAGAATGGCAGCAACAGGTTCTGTGTGGACTACAGGAAATTAAATAGTCACACAGAGTCAGATGCTTACCCCATGCCTAGGACAGATGAGGCCCTAGAGCAGCTGGGTGGGGCTAAGTATCTTACAACCATTGATCTTACCAAGGGTTACTGGCAGGTGCCCTTGACTCCCAGTGCTAGAGAGAAGTCAGCCTTTGTGACTCCTTTTGGCTTGTATGAGTTCACAAAGATGCCCTTTGGGATGAAGAATGCTCCAGCAACTTTCCAGAGGCTGGTAGATCATATCTTAGCAGGAGCAGGAGGGTTTGCCCTTGCTTACATGGATGATATTGCTATCTACAGCCATTCCTGGCAAGAGCACCTTCAGCATGTCAGGGAAGTGCTGGGCAGACTACAGAGGGCAGGCTTGACCATTAAGCTGAGCAAATGTCAGGTGGGTATGGCAGAGGTCTCCTACATAGGACATAGAATGGGGAGTGGTAAGATAAGGCCAGAACTTGCCAAAGTGGAAGCTATTCAGGCATGGCTTGCACCTGTTACCAAAAAGCAGGTAAGGTCACTCTTAGGCACAGCAGGGTACTACAGAGAGTTCATTCCCAATTATAATACCATAGCTGCTCCACTCACAGATCTAACAAGGAGGAGCAGGCCAGATAAGGTAGTGTGGACCCCAGCATATAAGCAGGCATTTCAGAAGCTTAAGGAAGCTTTGGGAGGACCCCCTGTGTTAGCCAGTCCAGACTACAGCAAATAATTTGTTGTGCAGGTGGATGCTTCAAACTATGGGGTGGGGGCTGTACTTAGACAGATTTCTTCAGAGGGAGAAGAGTACCCAGTGGTTTCTCTCAGTCATAGGCTCCAACCCAGGGAAAAATGCTATGCAGCGGTGGAAAAGGAATGTTTAGCCATAGTGTGGGCACTACAAAAATTCAGCCTTATCTGTATGGAAGAAAATTCATTGCGATGACAGATCACAACCCTCTAACATGGTTAAACAGAGCCAGTCAGCAAAATGCCAAGTTACTAAGATGGAGTCTGGGGTTGCAAGCGTATGATATGTCAGTGCAGCACCACAGTGGGAGTAGCAATGCCAATGCAGATGGGCTCTCAAGACAGGGAATGGGGTGAGGTGCACCCAGATAGGCCTGACACTCTCAAGCGATGTTTCTCAAGGGGCACTTGAAAAACTTGCTTGAGCTCCCCAGTGGGGGGTGGGGGGGTGGGGTGAGATGTGATGATTGGGGAGAGATAGGCGAAGGGTGCAGCCTGGTCAAATAAAATTTGATACATAATTCTATCAACTGTATAAATAAATGTAAAATACAGACTTGTGTTTTTAAATGTAAGAAAACACTGTAAAATGTGAACTTCAAGATTGTTGCAACACTGCCATCTGCTGTAAGCGAAACCAAGCCAAGCATTTCAAATGTATCTTTTGAAATTGAAAAGATCTTATGAATCTCTTTAATGTTTTACATGTCTGTTCCAGTGCAGCTGGATGAAGGTTTCATGCCATTGTTTTAAGGCTAAAGTTTATGACCAGAATTTAGAAGTGGAATGCATTTTATTACTCTGGTTTCTGCTAGAATATATATGCGAAATGCCTTGTATTGTTGTAAGTTTCTGAGGAGGTGTTAGATTGCTAAATAATGCAGTTTGTGGCCTGTGAACTCAGACCAGGTGTTAAGATGATGCAATATGAATACTGGGAAAACCTAAGTGTCAAAAATGATGTAATTTTGGGAGGGCTTAAGAGACATGTTTGTTAGTAATGTTTAAATACTATTTCTGACAAGAGACTGAAAGCATTTTGACTTTGGACATCCAACTTATCAGCAATCTGCCTTGTGCTCACATGTAAGTTTTAGCACTGTGATTTCTTGTAGGAATAGTTAAAGCTAGTAAAGATTAATTAGGTATTTTTCTTTGAAATCAGACTTGTCCTACTGTATTATTTTAAGTTTCTGTGTGATCTCTGAACTCTTATATATCTTTGTGGTGTAGTAGTTTTGTTTTTGTTTTAATTATTTATTATTAAATATTTTTAAAACCTTCTACCTGTGGCTGATTTGTGTAGAGATAAGCTCTAGAGTACATTGCATATTTATAGAGGTTATTGTAATAGACCACTCTAAAGTAAACCTTGACTGTTAGTCATGCTACCATTGGATATTAATATTGCACAGTAATAACTGGACACCCTATTAAGGGCCTTTTAGTAGCTGATATTAGTAACTGGGTGGTGGCAGTAATTACTACCGTTTAATCTGGGTAAAGGGGCACAGTTGGAGAATCTGCGTCAGCCTTTCCCAGGAGTGTCTGTGAAGTTGTATAAATACTTATCTCAAAGTGTGTGTGCGTGTGTGTGTTGTGTCAGCTAGTTGGCAGGGGCATGAAGCACTGGTTGGACAGAGAAGGTATTGGAGGTTTTAGCTTGCCCAGTTAGGCTGAGACCAGGACCCTATAGCTGTGCCATTGGGGAGTCTTATTGGGGACCTGGTGAAAAAGGGAGCAACCAGCCCCAGACTGACTGTGATCTCTGTGTGCACTTAAGGGAAATTGTACTTTACTGTGTGCATTAGTTATCCTTTCCTCTTCTAGGAGACAACCTCCCTGGTGTTAGTGGTGAGGATTGAGGCTCCTTGATTGCTGGGCCAGGGCACGGTCAGCACAGATTGCATGACAGAAAACCTGCTAAAGTCATGCATGATTGTTGAAGAAGGCAGCTGCATGGCACAACATTGAGCAAGGTGGCAGCAACTGACACTACACTCTTACACCATGTAGAAAAAAAATGACAGAAAGGGGTTGATGATGATGACATTTCCAATGGGTATTTGCATTTTATATTAAGTATCAGTTTTGTCACACAAAGAATTTAGTTAAAAGGGATATGGTAAGAGTATTATGGATAGTTTGTGATAATGTAGTATTTGACTTAGAGTTTTTGCTTCATGAAAAGGGCTATCTGAAATCTTTAGTTGAAGGACTAATGAATGAGGCATTGAAAAAAAAGATCTATAAGATTTAATCTGATTTTGTGTCAAACCTAAATTTATGTATACAATGTTAGCACAAAGAAGAGCAACCTTGACAGCACTGGTAAAGAAATTGATTACATCAAGATTATGATAGATTTTTGCAATAAAGCTATAATTAAGAACTAGAGAGGCATTCTGAGTTCTACAGCCATTACTGACAGAACAGGGTTGGCCACAAATTTTGTTTAAAAGAAAGAAAGAAAACCAGGGATAGTAAAATATATTGCATAATAGTTACACTGGAATAGGAGATTCCACGAGCAAGTCAAAAGGTCTGACCAAAGATAAAAAAAGAGGATTAATGGATAGTACTTATTAAAAGGAGGGTTACCACATATGAAGTAATGGTGGGATATATTACATCCCATCAGAAAAATGAGAGAAAATGGTTCAAAACTAAGACCTTTAGGCAATGATTGCAAAGAAAATATTCAGAAAGGAATACAGAAATGGTCAGGATGTTATTGCCTTTCAAATCATATGCATTCTGATATTTTTATAGTGCAGGGAGCACTGTTAAAATTGTGCATGGTACATGGTATAGCATTAGACATGCTGTAAGGTATTAATGACCAGCTTGCTAATGTATTGTTAGAGTTACATGAGATATTACTGTTGAAAGAGTTACATTCAGTGGTGGGATTTCTGTTAAAAGTTTGGTGCATACACATGCAAAAAATATGTTGGTATAACATTTACATTTCCTGCCCGTTTATTATTTTTTTTACATGACAGAAAACACTAGCTTAGATTAAAACTTCAGTGTTCTAGGTATGCACTGATGGGAGAGATGTGACATTCTACAGTAATATGGTATAAAGATATAGGTAGAAGAAAATGGACTTAGGACAGAGAAGTGGAAAAAGGAAGTCAGCAAGGGCCAGCCACAGACTGCTACACATAAAGAGGTAATATACTAAAAGCAGTCAATACCACATTGTTGCAGTATGCAGCGCCAACATTGTGGAAGTGAGAGAGGGCAGTGATAAAATAAGTTGGGTGACAGCCAGTCACCAGGAGGCTCTCATCCTGTTCTGAAGAAGGAACTTATTGCATACTCTAGTCATAGGTTCGTATTAGGCTTATGGCCAAAGGCCCACCAAGAAGTTCAGTCATGATACCCATAGTACATAGAGTATATTAACTACCCCTGATAACAAATATCCAGGCATGTAGGCATGAATTTGTGGTCTTCCCATGAAATCATCAAATGTTGTCACTGTGTTCCTCCCTCAGAGTTTTGCCCGATGGCTTCTCTACTTTCAGTGAAGTAGCTCTTTTGTTCTGTTGGAGTGGCAGCAGAGAATTCCCAGACTAAGAGAGAGACCTAGACTTATTCATTCCTGCCTAGAAATCCCCATAAGCCCTCCATTCCTGGTGACAGGCAGTAGGAAGCATGGTGCCTTGCTGGTCCTGGTGGGGTGGTCTATCCTCTCTTGCTGGGACAACCCCTCCCCTCAGTAGCTCCTCTGAGTGCATGATCAATATCTTTTGAGGAAATGTGTGCTTCCATATGGTTGTTTCCCTTTCTCTATGTAGTGCATTTAGTGCTCCTTTTAGGTATCACATATACCAATCCAGAGCTGCCTTCCTCCCCCAGCATGAATGAGCTGTCAGCAGCTGCTCACTCCCATCCTTCCCAACCATCTCCTACAGACACTCAAGTTGCTAGTTGTACTTGGGTTACCTGTGCCATAGTCAAAGCTTTATGCCTCTATGTCACACAGCTGGCAGAATGTAATTATATTTGATGTGCAGAGGTAGTTTATTGCAAAGGCAGCATAAGATGGGTTTTGAAACTGTTATACCAGAAGATGTTATTAATCTTGAAGTGTAGGTTGAGGTCTTTAGTATGGAAGTTTGTTAGACCACAGGTTCTGTGATGGTGGAGGCGGTCAAAAAAACAGGAGCTTTCAATGTTCAAAAGACTAAACAGAGATCACTCCTCAGAAATCTAAATGAGGCAATGCAGAAGTGCAGGGCTTTAGTTTTTCTATACAGCTTAGGTTGTGTAAACCATAAATCTTCTTACACATCCTAGATTATTCTGAGGGAATTATGGCCTTATCCCTCTACTCTGTCTCATACAGAATTCCAATGGGTGATTTCTGGAATTCATTTACTTTTTACTGTCATTGAAAACTGAGATATTATCTAAAGAATATATATGCCCCTTTGTCTTGCAATTCTTCATGCTTTTCTGGTAAATATGTATGTTTGACATATTTATTTTACAAACTGTGCACTTTACTAACTTGGTAAAAAACAACAAAAAGGCAAGTTAGCTGCTTTAAACGTCACAAAGACCAATTTATTGTAAGCGCTTTCATTGAGGTAAATGCCCCATGGGTCTGATGAAGTTGGGGCATTTGCCTCGATGAAAGCGCTTACATATTTATTTAATTTATTTGTTAACAAGGAAAGTCAACTATACAGAAGTATCTTTTTTCTTACGTGACCTGGGGTCACTGTTGGGTTAAGTGACTTGCTCAGTGTCACACAATTTGAAAGTGGATATTGAGGGAAACGAACCTAGGACTACAGGATGAAGTTTGTTAATAGCTCATAGCTAGAGCTATAACCCTCTGACTTAAACTACTTGACTATCTGCTATGTGTACTTCCTTGCCTGGTCTCCACCTCACTTTCAGTTCAAACTTCTTTAGATTAAGTAACATCTTCTTCAGTGTTGACAATGTCTAGTACAAAGACTTCTGAATTTACTTTGTAAGGGTTTGTGGTTTGTCTCCTTCTGAAAATTTTTACTATACATATTCATGTAGCTGTTTACATATATGTCTGTTTCTTTTCTATCTGAAGATATCGCTTCTCTGCATCTGTAAATGCTATTGATCTGAAGGTAGCGGCTGTATTCTCTTGTAAGATCATGGCATCTACTAGCCACACAATTGGCTTACTCACATCAATACATTTTAATCTTTGAATTCTTGTAACCAATAATTTCAAAACTATTTTCTTGTTCATAGCTCCATTTCATGGCTACATCTTGCTATAAGAACTTTCTTAGATGCCTGGATTTCTCAGACATATTAGGTGCAGACTTTGCAAGATAGCGCATTGATCCTAGAAATCTCTGTAATGCTTGCTTGACTGAGGGCTTTGGCATTTTCACTTTTTGTTTGACTTCTTCTACAT
Organism: Protopterus annectens; assembly: GCF_019279795.1. Classification (NCBI taxonomy): domain Eukaryota; kingdom Metazoa; phylum Chordata; order Ceratodontiformes; family Protopteridae; genus Protopterus; species Protopterus annectens. The sequence continues at coordinate 441,762,290 of NC_056736.1, read as the reverse complement.
CAGGCTTCATTTTGTCTAATGTGAGACTATGACCCATGTGTTTCAGACTTTTTCACATTTATTTTACATTTCTTCTTATTAACTTGAAATTATGTTGTCTTAATCTACTGAGCAGTTGTATCAGTCTGTTGTCATGCTATTTCTGTGTCTGATCGTACATTCATTAATTATAGTATATTAACAGTACTTTACAAGCCTTCAATTACCCACAGAACAACTTATTGGAATACATTTGGTGCTGACTAACATCAAAAGGAAGCCTAAGAAATGTGTGCCTTCTTAATGTCACATTAAATGAGTCCAGTTTGGAGCTTTTGTCATCTGAGTTATCTTTTAGAATTCATGGCCTCCATCTATTTCAAAAATGAGCTTAATGTTTCAGAATGTTGATACTACCTCTTTAACAGGTAGAATGGCATCTTTTAATCATTTAATCATTTCATTCAGAGCTTACAGATCTACACAGATGTGAACTGTGTCTTCCATTACAACAATGATCATACTATTCATCCCTTCTGCTGGCTGTAATTGCTGTGCTTTCATTTACTTCATATCTTGCTTGTTTCCTCTTCTGAGAACTACTGGTACTTCATTTGCAGAATGTATATTTTGTATAACAGTCCTGACATATCAAAAGTCATGGGTACATGTACAACAAGCAAACTTAGAAGTGGAGAATAGATGTATGTAAGATAAAATGTAATTCAAATGAAAAGGTAAAGATGAAAAATAAAGTGAAATGTGTTGCAAGGGTAAAAGGACTATGGAAATAGAGTCACAGTGTTCACAGTAAGTATAGTTTCTTGTGGTGTGGTCAAAATTCAAGCTTTGTGACAGTAACCATTCTTCTGTTTTTAATCAGTTTTGTAGAACCTGTACTAGAATTAACCAGTTTGCAAAGAAGTATAAAATAAAGAAATGTGTGTTGAAATGAATGTATTAAGGGTAGTTCCATCATCTTCTTTCGGCTATTCCCATTAGGGGTCGCCACAGCGGATCATCTGTTTCCATTTCATCCTGTCCTCTGTGTCATGCTCTTTCACACCAACCGCCTGCATGTCTTCTCTCACCACATCCATAAACCTTATCTTAGGCCTTCCTCCTCTTCCCTGGCAGCTCCATCCTTAGCATCCTTTTCTCAAATATACCCAGAATCCCTCCTCAGCACATGGCCAAACCAATGCAATCTCACCTCTCTTGCTTTGTCTCCAAACTGTCCAACCTGAGCTGACCCTCTAATACACTTATTCTTAATCCTGTCCATCCTAGTCACACCCAGTGCAAATCTTAACATCTTTAACTCTGCCACATCCAGCTCTGACTCCTGCCTTTTCGTCAATGCCACCGTCTCCAACCCATATAACATAGCTGGTCTCGCTACCCTCTTGTAGACCTTCCCTTTCACTCTTACTGGTACCCATCTGTCACAAATCACTCCTGACACTCTTCTCCACCCATTCCACCCTGCCTATACGCTCTTCTTCACCTCTCTTCCACACTCACCATTACTCTGTACTGTTGATCCCAAGTACTTAAACTCATCCACCTTTACCAACTCTACTCCCTGCATCCTCTAAAGTATTCAATGGTATTTATTACTGCTTGGTTGTAACTTGATTAAAGTGTAGCTATCATTCAAGTCTTTTGGATTAAGCACTTGGGCTTCAGACCAGTTGTTTTACATTAGGAAGGTTTGTGGCAAGCACTGTGGTGGCAGGACAGGTAGCTTTCATCCTTCTAAGTTGGGAACTGCTGATTGAGAGCCCAGTGTCCAAGTGTATTAGTTCTGGTTTAGGCACTTGGGCTTCAGGCCAGTTATTTTACATTAAGAAGGTTCGTGGACTGCACTCTTGTGGGAGAAGAGGCTGGACTCTGCCCTTCTGAGCTGGGAATTTTCTGGTTAAAGGTTTATAGTGCCTGAATATTTGAACTGTATCTTACTGAAATTGGTTCACCTTGTTTGCTCTAGCATAGACTAGATCCAGGCCTACTGAATCTAGCTTTGTTTATATACTTGTTGTTTGTTTGCTTGTTATTTCCCTGGAAGCTAATTCACCTAATACGCAACTTCTCAGCTTCTGTGGATCACTAGTGATATCTGCATTGCTTACTGTACTTATTTCCTTGTTTCACTTGAAAGAAAGTTACTGTTTGTCGTTTTGCATTTAGTTACTTGTATCACATTGCACTCAAGTTACCTGGCACTTGCTCACTAAAGCAATTATATAAGTCAGCACTAAAAATTAAAAGCACTACACCCTCACTCCCCACTGGCCCTTGTTTTCAATTAAGGATTTCCCAATATTATTCTAGCATGTCCAAAGGTCAGTTGTCAATCTCCTCTCCGGTCCAGCTGGTGAATCTGGGAATCTTGAGGCAATGTTATAACTGCCTCATGTACACAGACAACCCTCTCCTCCTCCCACATAACACAAATACTTGCGAGAGATGCAGCTATTTAGCCAAACTGGAGGCTGAGCTCTCTCAACTCAGGACTGGCAAGACCAGACAGGAGGAGAAGGCAACTACACACACCACAAAACCAGCCTCACATAATGCTACCACTCCACTGAATCAAACACATAAACACACAAAGACATACTCGGAGGCTCTGAGTAAAATTTACCTAAACAGCAGAGGCCTCCAAAGCAGACACCCAAACAACTGCTACCTCAAGACACCCCACAAGCAACACATAAACCACAAAAGCAGTGTGCAAAGCAGTCACAGCCCTTAAGGCCAAATACAACACCAAACATACTTGTCATAGGTGACTCCATAGTCAGACACACTGACGTCCCACTCACCAGGCTGAACAAGGAGAGGGTCACAGTAAGCTGCCTATCGGGCGCTAGAATCCGCCACATAACACAAGCACGTGGGTCACTCCACAGCAAGTACAAATATGACACAGTCATTGTCCATGCTGGTGTGAGCGACCTGAGACGCACCTCCCTGGACTGCATGAAAAGAGACATAGAGGAGCTCTCTGATTATGTAGCCCAGGCAGGTATGACCCTAACCCTGAGCAGTATCCTTCCTTCACCAAGAATGATGCCACAATATAGAGACAAGATGATCAGCTTTAACAATTGGCTTAATGTCTGGTGTCATTCAAAGGGGATCCAGTGTCTGTCTGCCTGGGATGACATGCTTGACAAGCCACGCTGCTTCAATGGATGGCTTGCACCTGTCACCCTGGGATTCGGATATTGGCTAAGGCTCTTGCCACCCCATAGTGCCTTTTTAGGCAAGGCTCAAATTCTAAACCTACCACCCTAGAAAACAAAATGGGAAGAAATTGAGGGTAATGCTGCTCAATGCCAGAAGTCTAAATCTCAAAATGCACGCACTCGAGGCCCTTCTCAGTATGGAGAACATCGATGTCTGTGCTGTAACTGGAACCTGGTTCAAGGCTCCTGAGAGCACCCGGCACTATTAGGTTTTACCTCATATCATGCGTTCTGGCCCCAAAACCCGGACCACTCCACAAAAGGAGGGTGTATCCATATTCATAAAGGATACTCACACCTCCAGGTTGGTGGCAACGCATGAAGCTTGGAAACCAGCCAGGTGCAACTAACAATAGGCAAAACTGCTCTACAAATTGTAGCATGCTACAGGCCACCCTCTCAAACTCAGGAACCCCACACAGCCTTCCTGAAGACACTGGAGGGTATAAATGTATCTCCAAACACCATCATATTGGGTGACTTCAACTACCCGAATATAGACTGGGAACATTACTCAAGCCCTAACTTTCTAGCCCAACGGTTCCTGGAGTTCATAAATTCAAATGCCATGGAACAGCTAGTCACTGTTCCCATGAGAGGAGAAAATATACTAGATCTCATTGTCACAAACATGGGGACAAAATGCTCCACACCGGAAGTATATCCCTCATTGGTGAGATCTGATCATAAACTAATCTCACTGGAAATCCACATCCCCCACCCCAAACAAAAAGACCATAGTGAAGAACTTCTCTAAAGCAAACTTCACACTACTCAAGACTGGTGTGGTATCCTTCAAGGCCCCTGAGTCAGAGGAAACCACAACCCAAGCTATGGAAGCCCTTACAAATGCCTTCTATGAACACCTCCAGGACTGCATGGATCAGGCAATCCCAAATAAAACCAAGACTCTTTCCACAAAGGGCAAACGTCCAGTCTGGTGGACCCCAGCCATTAACAAACTTTACAATAAGAGGAGAAAGCTATTACATGATAGAACAAAATCCATAAAAGGGAAGTCACCCTGATCATTATTAGTAAAAAATACGAGCACTCATAAAATCAACTAAGGCCAATTTTGAGAGAAAAATTGCCATGGATTCAAAGGACAATCATAAGGCCTTTTTCAGCTATGTTAGGAACCTGGGTGGAAACTCACAGATATGCTCAGAATTAGTCCAAAATGATACAAAAATCACTGAACCCACAGACATTGCCAACATACTGGCAGACAGGTTCAGTGCAAACTTCACCCTCTCCCCTAAAGGAGAGATAACTATCCCAGCCGAGTGTAGCCTCCCGGACATCTCAAATGCGCAGGTGAAAGCTGCTCTCTCTAAAGCTAAAAACACAGCATCAATGGGACGGATGGTGTCCCCGGCTGTGTGCTACACGAGCTAAATGAGGAATTAAACCCGCACATAAGGCAGCTGTTTAATCTCAGCCTTACCACAGGATACGTGCCCAAGGAGTGGCGACGGCAACTGTGGTCCCACTCCACAAAGGTGGCCTCACGGACCCTGGTAATTACGCCCCATAAGCTTAACAAGTCTAGTCTGCAAAGCTATGGAGAGGATCATAATGGAGCTCATAAACAAAGATATAGGGGACTTGCAGACATTGGACCCGACCCAGTTTGGCTTTGTCAAGGGAAGATCATGCCTTTTGAACTTGGTCGACTTCTTGAAATAGTCACCAAGGCCATTGATGAGGGAAAGGCAGTCCATACAGCCTACCTTGACCTTGCAAAGGCTTCGACACAATACCCCACTCGGGTATTGTAGAAAAACTTACCAGCTTAAATGTAAACCCATATGTCACAAGATGGGTTGCAAACTGGCTTAAGGACAGAACCCACAGGGTTAGAGTTGCTGGCGCTGTGTCAGACTCCAAGCCGGTCACAAGTGGTGTCCCACAGGGCTCGGTCCTTGGCCCCTATTGTTTGGCATCTACTTCTCAGAAGTACAGGCCAACATGGGAGGACTTTGGCTGACAAAGTTTGCAGATGACTGCAAACTGGGCCATAGTGGAAAGTGCATCGGACACTGATATCCTTCAGAAGGGACTCACGGAAACAGATAGCTGGTGCCAGAGCCATGGCCTGAAGTTAAACGCCAAAAATGTATAGTCATACCCTTCGGGAAAAACAAGGTAACCCCAAGCTACCATATAGGTGGCAATCCACTAAGCACAGAAGAGGTTATCAGGGACCTGGGGACCCAGGTTGACAGTGGCCTTTCTTTGACACTCACATTGCTAAAGTGGTTAGAAAGACCTTCTACATTGCCCACCTGATCATGAAGGGATTCACATCCAGATCTAGTGAGGTCATTGTTCCCCTGTACTCTTCACTTATCAGACCAATGATCGAGTACAATGCCCCATTCGGGATGTATCTCACCCGACATCTGCAGCAATTGGAGAGACCCCAAAAGTTCCTCACCAAAAGGAAAAGGGACTCCAAAATCTGTCATATGCTGCCAGATTGAAGAAACTCCAGCTCTATTCAGTCGCATGCCGTCTGCTCAGAGGTGACATGTGCCTGACATACAAGGCCATGTCCAACCCGGAATTAATGGACATGCTCCACCTCAAATAATCCAAATCCACCAAAACCACTAGAGCAAGCGACTTAAACCTTAGCACGGATATAAATAGGACGTGCTGGAGGGATAGATTTATCACTCAGAGACTCCCTATGCTGTGGAATAAAATCCCGGTCCATGTGAGGCAGAGCACCTCGCTGACTCTGTTCAAGAGAAATCTAGACCTGTGGATGGGAGATCGTAGGTTTACCCCGGGAATCATCTCTGGGTCACTGCTGGACAGAGGCACAACAAACTAATGGGCACAGTATTTTTTCATATAAGGGGTGGCGTAAGCCACAATAATTTGGGCTAGGCTTATAAATGCCTTAGGGCAGATAGCCTAGTATAAACCTATGAACCTATGAACCTATAATCCTCACCATTCCTCTACCCTCCCTCACATTTACACACATATATTCTGTTTTAGCCCTGCTGACCTTCATTCCTCTCCTCTCTAAAGCATATCTCCACCTCTCCAGGTTCTCCTCAACCTGGTCCCTACTCTCACTACATATCACAATGTCATCTGCAAACATCATAGTCCATGGGGCCTCCTGTCTGATCTCATCTGTCAACCTGCCCATGACCACTGCAAATAAGAAAGGGCTCAGAGCTGATCCTTGATGTAATCCCACCTCCACCTTAAACGTATCTGTCACTCCCACCGCAGTCTTCACAATGTCACACTACCCTCGTACATATCCTGTACTACTCTTACATACTTCTTTTACATACTTCTCTGCCACTCCCGACTTCCTCATACAATACCACAACTCCTCTCTAGGCACCCTGTTATATGCTTTCTCTAAGTCCACAAAGACACAATGCAACTTCTTCTGACCTTCTCTGTATTTCTCCAACAACACTCTCAGAGCAAATATTGCATCTGTAGTGCTCTTTCCTGGCATGAAACCATACTGCTGATCACTAATCATCATCTCCCATCTTAACCTAGCTTCTACTACTCTTTCCCATAACTTCAAGCTGTGACTGATCATGTTTATCCCTCTGTAGTTACTGCAGCTCTGCACATCACCCTTATTCTTAAAGATAGGTACCAAAACACTTTTTCTCCACTCCTCAGGCATCCTCTGACTTTCCAAAATTTCATTAAACAATCTGGTTAAAAATTCCACTGTCATTTCACCTAAGCACCTCCAGGCTTCCACTGGTATGTCATCTGGGCCAACAGCCTTTCCATTCTTCATTCTCTTCATAGCTGTCCTTACTTCCCCCTTGCTAATCTGTTTCACTTCCTGATTCACTATCCCCACATCATCCAACCTTCTTTCTCTCTCATTCTCCTCATTCATCAGCCCTTCAAAGTACTCTTTCCATCTACTCAACACACTCTCCTCACTTGTGAGTATGTTTCCCTCACTATCCTTTATCACCCTTACCTGCTGCACATCTTTCCCAGCTCTGTCCCTCTGTCTAGCCAATCGGTACAGGTCCTTTTCTCCCTCTTTAGTGTCCAATCTCTCATACAACTCTCCATATGCCTTATCTTTAGCCTTCGCCACCTCTCTCTTTGCCATGCGTCTCGTCTCGTATGTGGTAGTTCATGCCTGTTAAATCTTTTGTGCTTCTTTAAAAATGCCACCCAGGTAGTTTACAGTGCTCACACTATTCATGCTGCCTACCTGGATATAGGAAAGGTGTTTGACTCCAGGTCACATGATGGGATTGTTAATATGTTAATGGCCTTAAGCACTGATCCCTATGTGATATGATGGATTGTAAACTGTCTCAATGACAGAATGCATGTTGTCAGGGTCAGGTGATGGCCTCCTCAGTTAGTGAAAGGGTTAACAGTGGTATTCCTCCATGTTGCATACTACCCCCCCCCCCCCTTGGCATTTATTTCTCTGACCAAAACACTGATAACAAGGATCTCTGACTGACTAGGTTTGTTGATGATTGTAAGCTAGATGTAGTAATTAAATCAACCCATGATGATAATACCCTTCAAATGGAACTAACACTCGTTATCTTCTAGTGCACCGAAAAAGGGTTCAAACTAATTGCTAAAAAAATGTAGCATCATTTCCTTCAGAAAACAACAAATTATTACCATCTCATGTACCATTGACATCTTACACTGCAGTTAGGCACCTGGGTCAATTGCTCCCACTCCTTTGATCACTAAGAAGCCACTGTAGTTAGAAAATTCCTCTGTGCCCCACAATTAATCACAAAGGGCATCTTATCTAAAGCCAAGGAAGTTATTGTTTCCCCTGTACTCTGCCCTGGTTAGACCTTTGGCATGTACTACAGCAGACACATCAAAACTCAATAGACTGCAAAGGCTCTTAACAGAAAGGATCTTAGGCCTCAGAAATCTTAGCTATCAGGATAGGCTTTATTCACTATCCCTGTACTCTGAGTCTTATAAGCTTTTGAGTGGAGACCTGTGCCTTGCCTCAGGAACTCTGTGTATTCCGTGATATCCTCTTTTTTGATATATCAAATAATATAGCCAACACTAGAATAACAGATCTCAGTTTGTATCAGATAATAAACAAAAAAAAATGTAGAGATAGGTTAATTACCCAGTGCCTCACTCTTGCTCTGGTATAGACTTACCTTGCATGTCAAGTAGTGAAACTTCATGTTGACTTTTAACCATTGCCTACACCAATGGATGGGTATCGTAAAATACACTCTACAACTTACAGGCCTTTCCTTCCTTGAAAAGGTTGGTAGAGCCTAAAGGTGGTTATTGGAAAGACACACGTGGCCACTGGTTGAATAGCCTTGTATTTCCTATTATTCCTATGGTTGTCATAATGCTGCTTTTAGCATAGCACTAGAATACTTAAAAGCTATTTTTCCCAATTATTATATTCAACTTTTTAATCCCTGAATGATACTACTGGTATTCTCTTAACTGAATTAATATTCTGCAACTATTGCATTTACTGTGGAATGTGTATACAGTAAAGTATCTCTTTTATGTCACACTGACCACTGAAAGATGTGCTTTCTTCCTTTCATTCTTGGCCAGCAGAGTTCTAGATCAAAATGTTATGTACATTGCCTACGCAGTCAACAGAAGAACAAATGGACAAACAAAATGGTGAAGGTGATAGGAAACTATGTGACTTCAAGATAGTACCAATTAGGGAGAAATTAGCTAAGAAAACTGAAAAAAGCCACTATTTAATGGGATGGTTTTTAATGCCAGGACCAGTTCTTTATTTAATTTATTTGTTTTATTTTAGTTTGTTAACCATGGTTGTAGACTGATCAGAACAGACCATTTGCAGGCACAGCCTGAGTGAAAAAATTCACAAAAATAAAATTGAACTAATTTACAAGCATGAAGTAATCACAAAAGGTAGAAAGTCCCCAATCAGAACAATGATCAAATATTACTAACAGAGTAGAAACACTGTAAATAATAAGCAAGTAAATATAGGGAGTAAGCAGCAGAGGAAAACAGAAGGTTGAAGCAGAAGTGACATAGGGGTGGGGGGCATGATGTGTCCAGTGGAAAGAACTTACAGTCAGAGTTTTGATGGAGATGTCTTTTGAGTTGTGCTCTGAAAGTGGGGAAAGCTGATATTTTGTTTAGATGAGAAGAGAGGGATTGCTAAAGTTTGGGTGCAAAAATGGAGTAGAAGTGGTCAGTACAGTAGAATTTGGCTTGTGGGGGGTCTGGAGTGAGGGAGTTAATTGGGAGAGGTTGCAGAGATTGTAGGGGGTGGTTTTATTATGGTGCTTGGAACAAGAGGTGGCAAGGTACCCAGCTGAAGTAGTTTGAAAAGAAGAGACCCTACATGCAACTCAACTCTGTAGGAGACTAGTAGTCATCTGCCTTTGAAATGGGAGATGGAGTTGTGTTCCCGGTAGAGGGGAGTGGGAAATGAATCAGCTGATTTTGTTTACAGTGAACAGCAGGGTGGATGAGTTTTACTAGAGGCAATGGCTATGATGAGTAGTCCACATTCAAGGTGAGCAAAGAAGGGGAGTCCTTTGCCTATTGTAGCTCTAGTAGACCTGGAGAAAAAGGGAAATATTTTCTAGACCAGAATTAAAAAAAAAAAAAAAAAAAGAACTCATATTTTCCCTGGTGTTTTCAATGTGGTTATCGAAATTAATTGACTGGTCCATCCATAAACCCAAGTATTTAAAGGACAAGGTTCCCTTTGACATATTAATGCTAAATATTACACTGAGTTTGGAGTGCAAGAACAGGCTCTTCACTGCTACTTACCAAAGAGGGGAAAAAGGCTTGCTTTAGCTTCAGGTGTGGTATTCACAGAAGACAAATAGATCACAGTTGAGTTTTCTTCAAAAAGAAAAGCGAAAGACTATGTATGTAGAGGGAGACTGGACAATCTGAGGAAACACTCATGCTCAGAAAGGTGACCCTAAGGAGGGCAGTGGAGAAAAAAATATCTGGGTGTTATTATCAATCCATTATTAACTCATATCATTCACTGTATAAAGGTAGCAGTGAAGTGTAGCAGGAATGTATAGCTAGGAGGAGTTGGCTCAACATATGCTGAAGTCAAACTTTCATTGCAGGGTCACTTATGGGGCTGCTTCTTGAATAAGATGTTTAGTTCTGATTTTCACATATAGAAGGTGAAACTGTAATGCCAGTCTATGACAAAGAGTTACTAAAATCATTGACAAAAATGGGGGGATTTATGGTATGAGGAAAGACTTAGGAGCTATTGGTCTGTACACAGTGGAAGAAATAAAATAAATAGGGGATATGATGTGCGGTATACCGCCTGGAGTTGTGGACATGATGAGAATGCAGGAAATGGGAAGAAAAATGCTAAGGCTGTGAGAGAAGTGACTCAGGAGTGGCATAAGGAAATATTATTTTATAGAGAAATTGGTGGCATTCTACGGTAGATTACCAGAGGCATGATGGAGGGGCATTTAGTGGAGGAACGTAGGGTTATCTGGGACACATGGCTGAAGCGATTGAGGAGGGTAGAAGAGCAAATGTGCAGGAGTAGTAGGGACAGTACTTGACATTCTGCTCAGCCTACATATTTTCTTAATTCAACATGTTTGCACACTCTTGTGTGCAAGAGTTTCTGCAAGTGGATGCTTGTGAATAACAGTGATGTTTCAGTACTGTTAGTTGTTACAGGTGATCTGAAATGCCTCAGTAGTAAGTAAGCAAGCTTTTACTGTCACCTTGGCCTCAGACCTGAATGCATATATTTTTTTCAATGGATGACAGCATACTTATTTGTTTAGGTTAAATAACCACATCAGCATTACAGTGTTCAGGCAGTATCAAGCAATGTCTGTGCCAGTGTGATGGGGAAATATTAGTTTACAGCAAACCTGCCTTTTGTTCTCTGCTTTCTAAATTTTAGTAAGTGGACTCTAATGAAATATGATTCCTGTGCTTTATTTCTATAGAGTCACAGATGTGTAATTTAACAGATAGGTCAAAAGGCACCCTGTAAGGAATTATTATTTTTACTTTAGTATGATTAATTAATTGTGTTCTTTTAGGATAGGTGTGGTGAACCAGTAATAATTAAGCAGTGCAGCTAACCATGCAAACTGCAAATTGAGCTACATTTATCCCGTACTGGATATCATCAAAGTGAAATTCTAGACTTCTCTTTAAATTTTGTGTAAACCATGATCCCAGGTGCCTTCCATAATCCCATGAAACTATAGCATGTTTTGAAGAGTGTTGTTTTCATCTCTCCTAATTGAGCTGTGTTTATTTTCCTTCTTTTAGTATAAAAGGGCATTTAGTAAGCTGTGGTTATATGCACTTATATACAGTGATTCCTTGTCCTTAGTAAAGAGAAATACATGTTTTCTTATTCAGCTAACAAAGTAACCTGGGATTATATCCCAATCCTTAACAAACAGCTTTTGGATCTTTATATGGGTTAGTGGGAATTTAATAGCGTTGAAGTTAGAAGTCAATTCCTTTCTTCAGTTTTCAGTGATGGACCATAATCACCTAAGCAATGCTTAAGAACAATATCAGAAACTATTGGCTACACTATCATGGCTACATTGTTTCTTCTTTTGATGAATGATATTTTAGGATTTGTGTCATAGTACAGTGCTTAGTTCTCAAGTGAGGGTAAAATTTCCATCAGTTCCTTGGCAGCAGTTACAGGCTGGGATGTATTACATCCTATCCTATACAGTTTGAATGGAGTGTAATATATGTTATGCAGACAAAGCAGTGCAGGACTCCTAGATAACTATCACAATGAACTAGAAAAGAAAATCTGTGCATACCTCTCAAATGTCCAGATTTTTGCCTCATATTTTTGGTCTGTTTCTCATAAAATCTGTGTATTTCTGGCAAATTACTGGGATGATCTGAGGACTGAACTCACTAAATAATGACATAGTTTGAGTTTCAGACTTCATATTCTTCAGGAAAATGCATGCTAAGACAAATAATGTTATTTTATCAATTTCCTAAATTTATAAGTGCAATATTTAAAAGTTGCCCCTATTTTTGGGCCTTTGTACCCTCATTGTGTAAGGCTTTGTCCAGATTTCTTGTGCTAAGAGGTTGAGAGGCATGATGCCTAACCATAAAATGTATTAGAAATCTGATATCTAATGTAGTTGAGTGGATTTTATTTTATTTTTACATACATTCTGTTAAATAGGTTAGCCTCACTAGACATAGCTTGTTTTCAGGGAGGACTTTGGGAATAGTTCTTAGTAATAATTTATCCAAGTTATAATGTTTCCAATCAGCAGTCAAAGCAGTAATAATTTATGTAGGTTTACACTGGTCAAAATCAGCAGTCAGGAGCAAAATGTATATTGGCTGAGTGACATAACACTTGGTACATAAAAGACTTTAGCATCCTGGTGCGTAATGGAATATTGTTACACATATTAGGGAAAAAATGTTGTACTGTGCTTTATCTCTAATTTTCAAGGAATAATTTTTATTGTTACAGAGGATTTTGTTTGTTGATCTTAGAATTTATTTTGTTATTTTGAAGTCATTGTATTCTCCCTTGTGCAACAGTTTATGCAAAATTAAGCCGTGTGTGTATATGATTTTGGACTGTAGAGCTGGACAGGGGCATGTTTAAGTAATGTGCAGTGGTAAATAACAGTGGTTAGGCCAGGTGCAAATTTAGTTAACAGTACCATCGTATAATATGCAGTCAAGTCAACACTCATATATGCAGTACCCTCACTAGATGAACTCCTAGCAGCAATACAGCAGTCCTTTTAAACAGCTGAAACACGACAATCACAACTACTTTTAAACCCCCAGAAAACAAATCTAATACTGCCTCCAGTCATTTTAAACACCTGAAACATGACAATCACAATGACTGTTAAACCTCCCAAGAAAACAAATCTAATACTGTCTGCTCCTGAAACAATCAAAACAAAGCACTCATCAATGCAGCCTTAAATAAGGCTGAGATAGAAAAGTTTTCCCAAAACAAACTTATTGAGTGTCATCAATAACTGTAACAATAAAACTCAATTTATACATAGATTATATCATAACCAAAACAAAACAAGAAACTTGGCATGTTACATAATGTAAAGCTGCACCACATAGAATCCTTGTTGTCAAGTATAGCTCATACTTTTATACTACAAATCCTCCTATATGCATCCCTAAAATATACTAGCATTCAGAAATAAACTCTACACAGACTGGAGAAATGTTATAATAAAGTAATGACATTTGTAACAGATGTACATAAAAAGACCCACCACTATGCAATCTTAAAGATCAAAATCTCTCACAAGCATTATGGAGACAGTCTACATTGTATATATAGCAAAAATATGGAACACAATCCTGTTTGAAATATGCATAGAAAGTAACAATGGAACTTTCTTACAGAATCTAAAACAATACCTTACAGTTAAATGGAAAAGTCCATGTACAAGTACTACATAACTTCTGAATACACCCCATTCTCTAGGATTGTGTTAATATCAAACATACTGTAGGCTCTCCAGACAAACGTCCTTATGAAATCTGTCCTGCTGTTATTCCATCTTTTTCTTCTCATCTCATGTTAATACTAGCATCTACATTTAGCTCTTCTTCTCGTATTACCACAACTGACAATCCCATGATCCTCTTCCTTTCTCATGCAAACACTAATGCCTTCGTCTATGTCTCATCTCCTGTTATCACCACTACTTATAATCTGAGTGAGATCGTTGTCAGGTGGTACCCTAGGCAGGGTAATGGATTAAACCCCCTCCCCTGCAGCAATTTCAGTGTCTCATTACTTGTCTGTCAATTCCCGTTACTTTAAACACTTTTCAAATCTTTGAGCATGCATAACATTTCTTCTTTACTTTTACAATGATTATAGACAAACTTTTATTTGAAATTTTATAGCACAAACCCTGATGGCCAGTTTCTAAACAAAACAAAACAGTTTCACATGGAAAACTGATGCATGAGCAACAGTAAACTTCTTTCCCCTTGAAGCTCACATTCATTGGAAATGCATCTGACCAGTGGCAGATTAAGTATACCTTGGGCCCTGGACTGTTTCCAAACCATGGGACCCCTACACATTTTTAGGACCTTGCATACATTCATGTGTTATTTGATCCACCTTTCTGATTGTTTTAAATTATATTTCTTGTTTAATACAGCAACACTTGTTAAGGGAGAGTTTTACATTTGTAGTTTTGAACATTTTTTTTCCAGAAACCAGATAATGCAAATGTATAAACCAATAATGACAAAAGTACCTATTTCATAATATAATATAATATAATATAATATAATAATATGATATATATATATATATATATATATATATATATATATATATATATATATAAAAAACTAATCTTAAAAGGGTACCTTCTGTGACCTACTTTACAGAGGCACAGTAGGTTAATCTAATAGGGAGGCGGAAGCCAAATACACTCTGGCTAGGCTTATAAATGCCCTAGGGCAGATAGCCTAGTATCTACCTATGAACCTATGAACCTATATATATATAATATGCAAGTTGTAGGTGAGGACGTTAGTAAGGCAGATCTGAAAGAAGTACTCCCATACTATCATCAGTATGTGGAGATTCCAACTAATGGAGATAATATCCTGGGCAAGGTATATACAAACTGAAACAAAGCCTACAAGGCAGTGCAGCTGGGAACCTGTGACAATTACACCATCTTGCTACCACCAGCCTATAGACTGGCACTGTTTAGCGAGAAACCCATGATGAAACAAATCAGCGTCTGGCTAACGGGAATCATGGAGGCCCTCCAAGACTGCTTTGAAAGAACAAACTGGGATCTGTTCAAGGAGGCAGCCACAGTTAATCAGCATATGAACATAGATGAATACATAGAGGTTGCGACGTCATACATTTTAAACTGTGTTGATGAAGTAACAAGCACCAAGAGAATCACTATCAGAGCTGACCAGAAGCCACGGCACACCCCCAAATTATATGAGCTTCTGAAGGTGAGAAATGCAGCTTGCAAGGCTAAGGACAAAGCAGCCCTAAGGGAAGCAAGAGGAAGTCTGAAGAGAGGTGTAAAGGAGGCAAAGGAAGAGTATGGCAGAAGGGTGCAGAGCCATTTTGATGACATGAGGGATGCAAAGAGATTATGGTAAAGCATACAGGAGATCACTGACTACAAAATCAGGTCAACACAGTGTGAGGATAACATCGAATTCCTGGACAGTTTAAATACCTTCTTTGGAAGAATTGAAGAGAGAAACAACAGGTTGGTACTAAAGCTACCCACTGATGAGGAGGATGTTGTGCTCAAACTCAGTACAGAGGAGGTGAGAAGACAGCTTTGGAAGGTGAACCTCAGGAAGGCTGCTGGCCCAGACAACATACTGGGCACAGCGTTAAAAGGATGTGCTGATCAACTGTGCACAGTATTCACAGAGATATTTAACACCTCTCTTGCCAAGGCGAAAATGCCCTCATTCTACAAAGAAACAAACATCAATCCATTGCCTAAGAAAAACTCCTCTTCCAGCCTTAACGACTACAGACCAGTTGCTCCGACATCCATTGTCATGAATTGTTTCAAGCAGCTAATCAAAAGGGATTTGTCATCGAGCCTACCTCCCAATTTTGACCCTCTGCATTTTGCTTACAGAGCCAACAGATCCATGTCTGATGCAATTTCATTACACAGCTTCTTGAACATCTTGAGGGCAATGATAACTATGTGATGAAGCTGTTCATAGATTTCAGTTCAGCATTTAATATGGTGGTACCAATGCTGCTGATAGAAAACCTGGCATATATAGTAGTCAGTAAATGTCTCTGTAATTGGATCATGGGCTTCCAGATTAAGAGGCCACAGAGAGTGAGTTCAGGTAAGAACACATCAAAGCGTATCAAGATTAACACCTGAGTTTCACAGGGATGTGTTCTTAGTCCACTATTATTTACCATCCTGACCCACAACTGCTATGCAAAGCACATGTTCAAACATATCATCAAGTTTGCTGATGATACCACAGTTGTAGTGTTCATCATAAAGGAGGATGAAAGAGCATACAGAGAGGAGGTGGCATCTCTGATCAGCTGGTGTGAGGAGAACAACATTGACCTGAATGTAAGCAAGACGAAAGAGATTATCATCAACTGCGGGAAAAAGAAAACAAACCACCCAGTTCTCATGATCAATGCTGAGAGTGTAGAGAAGGTTAAGTGTATGAAATTCCTTGGTGTACACTTATCAGAGGATCTCTCATAGTCGAGTAACACCAGCCAGTTGGTTAAGAAAATGCACCAATGCCTTCACTTTTTGAGAAGGCTGAAGAAAGCTAAGTTCCCACCTCATATCCTCTCCACCTTCTACGGAGGTATCCTCACCAGCAACTTCACAGTGTGGTTTGGTAGTTGTACAGCTAAAAAAAAAAAGGTGTAGAATATGTATGTGCCACTGACATATCTGAGTGGAACAATCAGCATTACTTAGTGTTGGTTGAGTCTTATTCAAACTGGTTTGAGATTGATTTATTGCTTAACCTAACATCTACTATTGTTATTACCAAGTTGAAACGTCATTTCTCAGTCCATGGTAGTCCACATAAGCTTATATCTGACAATGGTATGCAATTTACCAGTCAATTGTTTCAGAAATTTGCAAGAGAATGGGACTTTGTACATGTTATTAATAGCCCTGAATACCCACAGTCAAATGGTCTAGCTGAACGTACAGTACAGAGTGCAGAGCAATTACTAGAGAAGTCAAAGTGTGACAATACAGACATCTTTTTGAATTTACTTAATCTCAGAAACATACCCTGTGATGATATACTTGGCTCACTTACTCAAAGACTTTTATCTAGGCAAACCAGAACAACCTTGCCTATCAGTTCCAGTTTGTTGAGGCCTAAAGCTAAAAATAACAGCAATCAAAGCCCATCTACTCTTTTCAGAAGTCCAGTTATGATAAAATGAGCAGATCTATTCGTCCATTGAAAAAAGGAGACACAGTGAGGATACAAACGGCGAAAGGTTTCGATCAGATCAGTCAAGTAACAGGTTTATGTAGTGAACCGCAATCTTATTTTGTAGACTCTGAGGGTGTGGAGTACAGGAGAAATCACAGACGTCTTCTTCCTGTATCAGAACCAATATCGCAGCATTGTTCCTGTGATACAGACTCTAGATCTCAGAGCAATCCAGACAATGTTCCTGTTCCAGAACATATCTCAACTTCCATTACTACTTCTGATGATGTTCCTGATGTCCCCAAGGCTGAACATTCAGCGAAGTCAGTCCACTTTCTAAACCTAACTCTAAATTCTATGTCACATGATTTGGTGACATCTCCAGACCTAGTGTGAAATGCGTAGCAACCTGGACATGGTTGTATATATGTATCTAGTTCTGTATAATTGCATGTCTAAGAACTATCTTGTATTTATTGCATGTCAGCTAATGTTGCTAATGAAGTACGATTCATTTCTCAAAGAGGGAGGATGTCGAATATGTATGTGTGTTGTATCTTTAAGAAGCATTTCCAAGGCTGGCACGTGCATATAAATAACAAGCACATGCTGGCATCAATGCCATTTTGAGAATGCAGCCAGATAGTGAGCATGTATGAAAGAGAGAGTCAGTTTGTTTATAAATTTATCTAGGTTAAAGTTATTGCCTCATTCCTGATGTGTTTGTACATAATAAAGCTGCTGGAACAGAACCCATGAATGTTCATTTGTTACATCCTGACAGAGCAAATAACAGAAGGCACTACGAGAGTGGTGAGGATTGCAGAGAAAGTAATGGGTACCAGTCTTCCTTTGTTACAACAACTTTACTCTGCAAAAAGCATCCGAAGGGCCACCAAAATAATACAAGAGACCATGCATCCAGCACATGGACTGTTTAAGCATCTGGCATTGGGAAGAAGATATTCAACAACAGTTTCTACCCGACAGTGATCAGACTTCTGAACTTGGGCATAAGTCCCAGAGAACTGGACATTAACTAAGTCAGTTCATTCTTTTTTTCACAAACATCTATAGTCTGTTGTATAACTTATATCTCACAAATTCCAAGTAAATGCAATATTTATTTATATTATCCCTATCAAGTGCAATATTAGATAGATAGCTTAGGCAAGGTGCAATATATAATGTGTCTTTTATTTAAATGGGGCAGTTATTATAACTTAGGGGAGTGTATACTTATTCTGTATTTAAGTATTGAAATTATTTTTTTCTGCTGTTTTGTATGGGTACTGTGAGAAGGATTGTATATGTTAGTTATGTCATTCTTTTACCTGTATGTGTTGTTTTGCTTTCTATATATAATCTCAAGAAGGAGCTGATGCATGGAATTCCATTTAGGCTACACTTGTGTGGTCCTAAATGACAATAAAGTTTACTTTGAATCTTGAATCTTTGAATCTTGAATTTCAGCCATAAAAGGCCCCTCAAATGGTTGTCATTATAATCCATCAATATCCATACTCAGCAATTACGACCACTTTATTAACTGTGTACATACTACAAGTCTGATTGTGATACAAATGATATCAGTAAAGTATTTCAATTTACTTTACACCAATGCACTCTAGTCTTATAAAGTCAGACCAATGATCTTTTAACTTTATCAGTTCAGCAGGGTCCAAAGACATTCCCATATCCAGCAATTATGGCTACATTTTTGACTTTATCCTTCTCAGATGTATGCATAAAAAATAACAATTATGATGACAAAAGTCACATATTTCAAATTTGTTTCACACAAATACACAGTAGCTAAAATATTCCAGCTTAATTCATGCCCATGCACACTAGTCCTGTAAAACCATACTAAAGGCTGTTTAAAAAAAGACCAGATGATAAGACCATTGGGTACTTTCATCCATAGAGATCTCCCCACCCCCACTAGCAGTTATAGCCACTTTGTTAGCTGTGTACCCCCCTTATTGTTATGAAGAAACAAATAACATGTACTGTATTGGTAGTTTTTGGAGAACTACATAAAACTGTATAATGATCACTAGCATCATATTATAAGATCCAGCCGGGTGTAGCACAGTTTAAATAGAAGAGTAATTTTGAGAGCATAAGAAATATTAACCACTATATAAAATATGCTAAGCCTGTATGGTTGATAAGCTATGAGCATCTATTAGAGAAATTGAGAATAAACTGTATAAGTTAAAATGCCTACAGTGGCAGAGACTGTATTTTGAGGCTGCAGTGCACTTCAAAATTGTACCCAGAGGGTTGGGCATTTAAAAAATGCCAACCTATGGTGGTCTATATCAAGAATTGTTGAAAGGATGGCAGAGCCTTAATTTAAAACTTGGACTTGACTACATGCGTCTTCTAAATGAATTTTTCTCCCCTGTGGAAGAAATGGTCTTCAAAGATATTAAAAGGGTGCAGACGTTAGTCTGCAGGGACTTTCCACCTGAGGTCATTGGTGATAAGCTTGATGTAACATTTGATAAGGTTGCAGCATATGACAAGAGACAACAGGGTATTAAGGCACATGAGCTACAGAGGGATTTGAATTATTTTAATGCAGGAGCAGTGTTTTCATGGCCAAAGAGAGATATGAGAGAGAGAATTGACACTGATAATACTGCAGATAATGCACTAGAACAGAATCATGCTGAGAGTGTGCTGTCTCCTTTAAGGGAGAACGAAGTTCATCCCTGTAGACAGAGTGAGGTTCCTGTGAATGATTTTGAGGAAGTGATGTCACAGGATAGAGCAAGCACCTCCACCATGGTGGAATCCTCCATTGCAGTAGCAAGCACAGTAAACACTAAGTTAGGTACAAGGAATAAAGCATTTAATTGGCAGATAAGTTCATCACCTGCATGCCCCTCAGTTTTTTTATTGAAGGAGCCCCTACCAATACAACAAGAATGCAGGAAATTCATAAGGAGCTGCTCAAGGAAGGGAATACTCCAACAGAAGTTTTTAACATCAGACAAGGTAATGGCATGAATCAGATCTCAGATGAACTAGTTTTAATCTGTCTTATTTTACACTGACGCTTGAACCATTGAGATTTTTAGGGAAAGGACTCTAATTTGTACCAGCACAGAAAACAAGTATAGAGGATGTTTATATGGACTTAAAGATTTTCATAAGGAATGTTACTTTACATTTACAGTTTACCTCTGATACTGAATACACTGAGACTTTTAGCAAACCAAGCATTTATATACCTGATATTACTGCAGCTCTAGAAGTATTTTTAATGTCTGTGAAAATGAAATACATTCAGTTTTGTCTAGCAAAGATAATTGTACGTTTTTTTAACTTGGAACCCTCTGAATGTGAGGCATTGAGAGAACTGAAAGGACAGTCTTCGATAGAAATTCAACCAGCTGATAAGGGAGGGGTATGGTGCTATTAGACAAAACTGTTTATATTGAAAAATGCTTGAGATGTTGAGTGACAATGCAGTGTATGTTTTGATTTCTAAAAGTCAGTTGTCTGGCATTATGGAATGAATGGAGTTCTACCTATATGACTTATGCATGACAAAACTTATTACTGAAGACTTGTATAATTATTTTGTAGTTAAGTACCCAGTGGTACCAGTCTTGTATGGACTCCCTAAAGTACACAAGAATTTGGTGTACCCCCCCATGCATCCAATAGTTTTTAGTAGAGGCTGGGCTACTGAGCCCCTTTTGATTTATATTGAGAACAATTTAAGACCAGTTTTGAATACTGTGACTACAGTCTTAAAGGACACATGTAGTTTCTTACATGATTTGTTTCAGGTGACCTGCAATGTGAATCTGAATGATGATTTTATTTTTATCACACTATATATATAGCCTCTCATTTTACTGTGATACCCAGTGAATGGGGTATTGAGAATATTAAGTATTTTTTAACGGTTGGTAATCATATGACATCAGGTAAGACTAATTTAATTTGTATGCTTTTGGATTTAGTCTTGAGTAACAATGTATTTATTTTTAATGGTAACCACTATTTACAGACGGTTGGCATGGCAATGGGCACAGCTATTGCCAACAGCTACTCCAGCCTTGCTTTGGCCAGTTGGGAGCATGACTTTGTACTTAAAAACAATGTTTTTATGGACCATATTTTCTATTATAGGAGATTTGTGGATGATGTGTTTATTTTATGGAAAGGACTTTTAAGCCTGGTAAAAGGTTTTATAGACTCTTTACACTTCACAAGACCTTTTTTAAAGTTTACAGACACTTGTTCACAGCAGTCCGTTAATTTTCTGGATATAGCCATCAGTAAGACAGTAGGTGGCGGACTTAAAACACAATTTTTTAAGAAAGAATGCAAAAAGAATAATTTATTACACTATAGTAGCATGCATTCTCGGCATGTACCATGTAATGTAGTAAAGGGACCGTTAATAAGAACTATGAGGCTACATACTGATGAAGGTGATTTAGATGAAGCACTAAGTGATTTAAAACAAAGTTTTGTAAAGAGAGGATACAACAGTAATGAGGATGATAAATGCATTGAAGGACTGCAGTCAGAGAGACAAGGCTTGGGGAGACCATATTTCTTCGAGTCCATGTAGACATAGACACACTAAAAAACAAAGATCTAGGAAAGGAACAAGACTAACTCTAACATACTCTAGTAAAATTAACATGGTCTGTGATGTTATTAAGAAAAACTGGCCTATTCTGAAGTCAGATGAGCAACTAGGAAATGTATTGAGTGAGAAACCCAGTTTTATGTTCAGGAATAGACTGTCCTTGAAGAGACAGTTATGCTATAAGAACATGAGGGATGTATATATCCCCCTATGAGATCGTAAAGGGACATTTACCTGTAGTAAATGTAAGACCTGCAAGTTTATACATATAGGTAACACGTTTGTACACCCTATGCTGAATTTTGTTATTGAGACTTCCCTTTATGCAGACTGTCTAACTAAGGACTTGATCTGCTTTGCATACTGTGTGGTATGCCATGCCTATTACATAGGGAAAACTAACAGACGCTTGAAAGATAGAGTGCTAAAGCATGTTAATGACATAAAAAATATAAAAACTATGAATGCCCTAGCCCAACATGTACTGGACAAGGGACAGAATCACAGTTTTAAATTTTTAGTATTAGAAGTCTTAGTCACAAATTCAAGAGGGGGAGTCTTTAAGAACTTAACTGAGGTGAAAGAACAAGAGTGGATTATATGTCTGAATAGTGATAAGTCCCCCGGGCTTAATGACAGGTTCTTTTTGAAACCAGTTTTGAAAGCACAACACCTTACACATTAAAGGTTTCTCTGTTTGTTGCAACTTGTCTGAGTGAATGAGATGTCTTAATTAATGCTGCTTGCTGACTGGGCTTTTATTAGTATAAAAGAGGTTAGGCTGTGTGTGGTTTTAGGTCTGAAGAAGCAATTGTATAATAGACTGTGAAAGCGCTTACTGCAATTTATTGCTTTTATTGTTTTATGGTGAATTAAAGTTTTTTACAACACTCCAGCAGTGGGATACTCTCTTTCTTTTTAGAAGAAGCCTGGGGAGAAAAGCTCCACATTACATATTTCTTGACATGCAATTAGCATGAGTTAACAATAAAATATGCTGCATAAATTTGAGCTATATACAGTTTAGCAGCTAATCACCATGTTAACTGTAGTGCACTATACATTATTTACACCATGCTAAAGTCACACACATGTATAAAGAACATTCAGTATTACTTTACTATTTATGTATGAAGTCACATACATTTTTAGTACACAGACACCAGATGAGGCACATGCAAGTTATGTACAAGATATTCATGTGAGGCATGTAAACAGGTGAGAAAACAAGAAGATTTTATAATATTTACTTGATTTGGCTCCATAAGGAGTGGACTTATTACTGGTTATCATACATAAGCAGGATTGTTTTGTTGATGGGTATGATTTCATTGGGATTTTAAATTTAGATGTGAAATTATTAGAATAAGAAGGGGGCTTTGTAATGTGGGTATAAAAAGTACAGGACCTTTTTATTGATAGGTATGTTTTCAAGGTGGTTTTAAATAGTGGATGAGATGAAATGATGTTTCTGATGTTTGCTGGGAGAGAGTTTCATAATTTAGCTATGTATACAGAGTACAGGCACTCACCACTATGATTTTAGATTTTTGAAAAAGCATTAAATGTTGGTTCAATGACTGCAATTCTCTGTGAGACAGGTACCAGTTTAATAACTGCATGGAAGCAGAGCATCTGTCTGGGTTGTGGAGGATGCGGTGGACAGTCTTAAAGTGAGTGTAGGCTCATAGATTAGGTAGCGCCAGCCAGTTAAGGGACTTGAAGTACAAGACATTGATATGTTCAATTAATGTGGTTACTTGCAAACTTTGCAATCTTATTATATGATTCCTGCAGTTTGGTTTGCTGAGAGGCCTGCAGGTTAATCAAAATTGATGAGGCATAAAGGAGATTAGGGAGTAGATAGGTTTGAGTTATGGTCTTACATGGTCTGACAGAAAATGTTTAAATTTATAAAAACATTCTAGTTTATGTTTTTTTTCCTGAATAGCATATTAGATATGCTGATCAATTCTTAATCTGTAATCAGTTATTATACCCAATAGTTTTATGTGTTGTACTATGTCAATTCTAGTATCATCGATTGATAATATTTTTAAGTTGCAGTAGTTTGATTGCTGGGTTTGAGGTGAAAATACCATTAACTTAGTTTTCTTTGAATTTAGGAGAAGTTTAATTGCTGGAAGCCCTTCTTCAGTTTTTGTAAAGGAATGCTGCAGGTCATCTTGGAGTTGTTTGACAGAAGAGGCAGCACATATTAGTATTGAATTGTTTGCATATTAGACTATGTTTGCTAGGAGAGTGTGGCTGGATGCATTTTATTTACAAATATATTAATAAGTAATGATCCTAATATTGAACCTTGTAGTATATCTTAGGTTGTTTCTTGAGGAATTGACAGCTCATCTACATAGCGTACACACTGTTTTAGATGGACACAGTACCTTTTAAATCAGTTGGGGTGTATGTCAGAAGACTGAGTTTTCAAAAGCTCGAAATTCATATGGTCGAGACCATATGATCGAGTTTCTGAAAACTCGAACAGCAAAAAAAAAAAAAAAAAACCCACAAAACCTACCCACAAAAAATCTTCCTTTTTTCCATGTTTGCAAGGGGGCAAGTCCCCCTGCATCCTCACACCCTTTGCAAATTATATATACCATCTCCGAGATCGCACTACAGTGAGGAAAAGGGTAAATTTCCCGAGCCACACTGTACTGTGATCTCAATTCAAAAACTTTGAGTTTTCAAAAACTCGATCATATGGTCTCGACCATATGAATTTTAAGTTTTTGAAAACTCCATCAACTGATAGGAACCCATCAATTAACCATACTGTTTGTAAGGCCTAGTCCTTTGAACCTAGATATGGAACATGAAACTGTATCAAATGCTTTTGATAGATTTAGAAATAGGAATCCAACCATTTCACCTTGAGTTAACAATTTATGACAATTAGTAATGCTGTTTCTATGTTGTGGACTGATCTAAATCTATGCTGTGTTGTGCAAAGTAAATTGTTCTCTGTTAACTAGCTGATTAACTGTATGCAAACATATATTTCAAGTATTTTAAATACATGGTTCAAAACAGCTGTAGACTGTTTCCATGTATCTGGAACTTGGTCTTCTATCTATTGATGACTTTATTAAGTAGCTTAGTAATGTATTTTATAGATAATAGATAATGTGATGAATTCTGTTGGCAGATTGCTAATTGAAGCTGATTCGTGATCCTTTACATTTTATAGGATTTTTTGAGTGACCTGTCAGCACTTCAGTAGGTAGTTTTGCAATGACTTATGGGTTTGAAAGATTTGTTTGCTAGGTTATTGCACAGAAGTAGTCTTTGATGCTTGCAGTGGATTGCTTTGTTAAAGTGGCAGTGCAGACCAAGAAGACTGTTAGATAATGTGTTGTTTTAAACCAAGAAATTGCTTAATCCATCAGGTCTGTAACTGATATTTGTTATGCAGTTGTCAGTAAACAAACTTTTGTTTTCCTCTGCAGTGTTCCTCTATGCTTCCATGATGCTTAGCTGATGTCACACAGTCCTATAATGCTGTATTTATACAGAATTGATGGTTCTTTTTGATTTTAATGAGGTAGGCTTGTGGTGGTTCATCAAATATGCAGGTTACACTTTTATTTTTGTTGTCCAGTACTGCATTCACTTCAGGTACGCTGTAGAGATGTACCCAGTTCAACTGGTTAATTTATGATTGAAGTTAATCTTTTTTGTGGTTCCCAGACTGAATATCCCTATGTTTTCTAATGTATTTGGTGGTGATAAGTTATTTCGGATGACTCAGACTGAATGAAGATCACTTAGATGGTTAAGAAGGGTGCCCTGTTCCCTGTAGTTATTGTGATTCTTTGTCAAAATCCAGTTTTATGTTCATTTTATTCCTGGTTTACTATCTGCTCTTGTTGGGTCTTTGATAAGGTATGAAAATCTCAGGGCCAAGCATTTGTTAATGACCTCATTTGTAAGTATGCTCTTGTTGAACAATGTGAAACTTATCTAGGTGTAAAAGCTCATCTGGACCATGTCCTGGATATTAAGCTTTTTTCTTTAATTATCTGTACTGATATGAGTAGAGCTTTTACTGTCTGAACAATGGAATGGCTAATACTGGTGCAGTTTTGAGAAAATAGTATCTATGACTAGTTTTGCTATTCCTCCATCTCATTTAAGTTTCCTATCTGTCCTGAAAACATTTCACCCTTCAAATGGAAACTCACAGTTTTTAATGTTGGTTTTTATCCAGGATTTGGATAGAGCTAGTATGACAGACTTTTCTTTAAGGGCTTAAGTCTGTAATTCTGGTATCATATTACATAACCTTGTGACATTCATGTGAATCATTTTCAGTGTAGTTGATTATTTGTGAGGTTTAGGCCTAACTAAGGTATATCATACCTTGCTTGTAATAAGGTGACTGTTAATTTCTATGTTGCCCACCATTGGTAATGCTAATGAGATTACTTTGTATAGATGCTTTAGGAATAGTAGAAGGTATGGTACATTTCATAATTGCTGTCCTTATAGCCATTTGTCTTATGATAATAATACAGGTCTGAAGAGTGATGATTGCTTGTAAAATTCAGATACAGTGCATGAGATGGCAGGTAATCAGGTAATCTGAGACCACTGGAATTAATCTAACAATTAATGCAACATATTCATGTATTTCCTGGGATTCAGAAAAGGCTATCACCAGCAATAAGCCAAAACTCTGACATTTTACCAATGACAGTAGCCCTTTCAGAGTCAAAGACAGATGTATTGGAGTGATTATGTGCTGTCCATAGAGTTACCATTGTCAACTGTTCCTCCCAGCTTACTTCAAATGTTAAATAGGTATTCCAGGGGTATGGCGTATGATCATGAGTCATGTGGTCTCCCCAGAAATACCTGCAGTAAGTGATTTGCACAATCAAGAGAGTCATAAAAACATTTGGCTGCATAAATCATCCCTGCCAGCAGTGGTAATTAACGCTGTCAAAACTTCATGCTCATCCTTTACTTTCAATAGGAATGATCCCATTAGAGGTACGTGTAAGGGAGTTTAGTATAAAGGTAGTAGTTGTGTATATGTGTGTGGCAGTGTGTGTGCATGTATGCAGAGGTTTGAAGGGTCTCAGGTGAGTACTACAGTGTTTGTGTGAATGTGTGAATGTGTGTGGGAGTGGAGTAAATGAGTGAGCGTGTCCATAAGTGTGATTAGGTGGGAGAATGTCTAGTCTATAGCGAATGCATGTGTGTGAAGGGGTCTATCTGTAAGAGAGAGCACGTGTGTGTGTGTGTGTGTGTGTGTGTGTGTGTGTGTGTGTGTGTGTGTGTGTGTGTTTGGGGGTTACCATTTCTTTAAACTCCCCTAGATTAATGAACAAAGCCTGTTATAGTCAGGCATGACAGTGGGCACCAGAGACTGTTAATTATTACTCTAAGGCACATTAAAAGTTAATAGAAAAACACTTTACTTTGGCACAAAGGACAGTATGAAAATAGGATGTATATAATGCATTCTGCATTACTGGCTGACTGTAATGACAGAGAGGAGGGATAGGACAGTTAGAATTGGCAAAGTCATGGATGTTCTGTAATATCAGGGACAGCTGCAAGGTATAGGATATGTTCTTTGTGTGCACTAAGGGAGTGGATGAGGAGATGCTTGTGCCAGTCTGATGCAGGGACTGTCTGTGGTGATTATAGCAGCAAGGACCTCTTAGCATTTCTAACAATCACAGCATGATTCAGAGACATGCAAATTAGCAAAGGGCAGCAGTGGTGGTGCAGTGGTTAGCATTGTTACCTCCCAGCAAGAGGTTCTCCGGTTCGATTCTCGGTTAGGGGACCTTCTGTGTGGAGTTTGCATCTCATCCCTGCAGTCGCATAGGTTTTCTCCAGGTGCTCCGACTTCCTCCCACATTCCAAAGACATGCATTAGGTGAATTGGATGCTCTAAATTGGATGTAGATAAGAGTATGTGTGCGAGTGAGTGGTATGGATGAACTGCCATAGCAGGGTTAGCCACCCAGTGGTGTTAACCTTGGCTTGAGATGATTGTCACTGTTGAAGTGATACCCTGGCCCCATGTGCAAAATGGGAAAAGGGGTTGAAGAAGGATGGATGGATAGAGGTCTTTTCTCACTGTGGCTAATGTGTCGCTGAATAGCTGTTTCTCGAGTCTGAGTTAAAGAACCCTTTTTGCCACAGCACTTGCTGCTCACAGCTAAGTTTGTTTTCAATCCTGGCCATTGTTTTAGTTGAACTATCAGTGAGGATTGCTATTTCTTTTTTATATGTTGTTGAACTATCAGTGTGGATTGCTACTTTTCTAGTATGAGTTTGTGTGGAGTGGAGTTAATTTGCTATTATGAGTTGGTGTGGAGTGGAGTTAAACTGATACTCTGAAGTCAAGTTATTTGTTAAAAAGGTAGTGATAAAATTGTCCACAAAGACAGAAGATCTTCTTTATGATTCTATCATGTGCTGTGATAGTGTTTAAACTATTTTACTGGGAAATCTTAGCTAATGAAATCCAGTGTGAGTTCAAGTAGCTGTCCATCTGCAAAATAAAGGATGTATTTTAATAATTTCTTGCACATTAAAGACTTATTTACCAGTAGACAGTTTATATTAATACTGGAGTTACTGCTAACCATCTGCATACCTTCCATATAATTAGACAATGGGTAGTACTCCTCAGTCTGAAGTCTAATTTCAAGTGAAGCTCTAGTAACATGATCAGAACAAAGTCCAAATTACTGGCAGCATCAGCAAAACATGAAAACTGATGTCTGGTGTCAGGCCCACTCAGTCTTTGCTATTTCCTTTTCTTACTGCCAAGCAGGATATTGCTTAGATGCATTTTCCATCCTATCTTGGCAATGTATAAAACAGAATGCAGATACTTTAAAGATGTTTCTCTGCAGCTGTGCATACATTTTTTTCTCCCATCAGGCTTATCATTTTGCCTTTTTGGCCTTTACCAACTCATTTATTTATGCATCCTATTTCTGCTAGCACCCTTTTGGGGGATACTTTATCAGTAACCCCATTCTTTCTCAAGTATTGGAAAGTGAGAATCAGCTGCTGCTTGGATACCACACATGGCTAGTAAGGATATTTTCTTTCTAGACCTAGCTGTTCTTTCTATCCTGCATGATTGGGATCCTTGATGTGTAGTGCTTGTAATGCTGGCCTTTTTTGCCACATTATGCAACTGCTTCCAAGCATGTATGTGATGCTTATGGCGTGTTGTGCATGCTTTGCACATTCTGAATCTGCCATATCTTTTGGAACTTGCACTCTGACCTCTATCCAGAGGCATTACCCTTGCAGAGTCCTCAGACTCTCTGTCTGATGATGTTTGAGTTAGCAATGATATGTCACTCACATTCCTGTCCCTACAACTCTACAAATTCCTCAGTCTATCTTGAACCCAAATCTTTGGTGCACTGGCCAGGGCTTTATTCCTCTCTGTGCAGTGGAACCATGGGAAAGAGGCTTATATTTCTGTAGAGCATAACTTCATGATTTGTCAGGCTTAATAAACCTAGATACATCTCTTTTCGCTGCCTTAACCAATGTCCTAGAGATTTTGATTTGAAGTGTCTGCAATTTTCACAGCAGGAAAGCTATCACGTTTATTTTGCATACATACATACCTACACATGTATGTATGTATGTATGTATGTATGTATGTATGTAGTATTTATTTAATTGTATTTGTTAACCAGGCTGAAGCACTGATCTACATAGACCTTTTTCAGACTCAGCCTGGGATCATTGTCTGGTCATGTGATGTGACCTGTCACACAGTGGGTAAATGGAGAACGGGGGACTCAGACCTGGGACTACAGGAACCAGCTGGTTAACAACTCCTATCCCTAAGCCTATGATATGATGTATGCTAAAATTATGCCAATCTTGTTAATTACAGTAAGCAATACTTTCTTTAAACTTGCTGTCCGATGTATCCACTATGACTGTACCCATATACTTGATTTTTTTGACTGGCCTCACTTCTTTTAATTGGGTATCTTTGTAACTTAATGGATTTCACCTAATATATCTTATCTTAAAAGTTTGAAGTTTACCTGATGAATACAACTCTCCATTTTCTGCAGATCTTACTTAACACAGCATCTGCAGAAGATGGCATTTCATAAAGTACCTCTCACTTATCTGCGTACTTGCTAAAATGAGACCACCACAACTGTGTGGAAGTTGCATTACCTATAATATATGACAGTATGCTTCTGCAATGGTAAAGCTATCTACATAGTGTTAAACCCAACTGCTCTCTCTTCATAAGAGGGGTCATTAGCAGAAGAAAACAAAAAAAAAATGTTTCCCTCTTTATAGATAGTTGATAAGACCTCATCTAAATAACTGTGTGTCGATCTCTTTAGCTAGAACACATGATAGAAATGGATGGCAGAACTGGTGCATAATCTGTACCAGAAGACATCTAAGGACAGATTAAAACAGGTAAGCATGTCCAGTTTTCAGAGACTGTCTTGAAACAAACAAATGAGCAAAAAACAAGAGGATGTAATCGGTAGTATAAGGTGGATGGCTCTTTGGAAATTAAAGTAAACCTTTTTTTTAACATAAACTGATGTAAACTACTGGAATAACATTCCTAAAATATAATACCAGAATCTGAGAATGTGTCAGTTAAATATAAAGGAGATCTTAATTGCAGTGGGAAAATAAGTTGCAGGTTAAACATGATCTGTTGTTTAGCAAACATATATAGAAATGAGCAGAGTCTGCAACTAGTCCGCCGTTTTCTGTTATCAGTATCTATGTTTATATGAGTTACTCTATAAGAATCTATGTTTATTTGTCAGAACCATCCAGTAGATTCTACTCAGTAGGGAGGAATGGCATGCAAAGAATCTTTTAAGCAATAAACCTTGTCTGCCAATGCTATAGTCTAGTAATATAACTGTAAATATGAATTCTGTTGTGCTGAATTGGAGGTGTATATGTGTGTGGGGGCAGGGTGTTAAATATACCCACATACTATTTATCAACAATTTGGTTAGGCTGCTCACATTCCCCAGTAAACAGATAAGTTCCATCAGGGTAGGTACATATCACATAGCAAAAAGAATGACAACTAATATTTAAACAACTATTGAAGATAAAACATAAACTGTCACATTTATTTTGGATGAATGGTTGGCATTCAGCAGCGTGTAGAGCTGGAACTCTGCAAATGGCAAGCCTTAACAGAGTGGTTTGTATGATGCATAGATTGGAGGTGCATTACATATACTCACACTACTGGAAAGGCAAGATGAATGTATGCAGAACTCCATCTCCAAAAGGTTCTTGTCCAGGCCCCACTGAGGAGTCTGCCAAAGTAACCAGACAGCCATTGGCTGTTTATACTCCCTGCAGCAAGTAGAAGAAACAGTGGACCTGCTAGACTGTCAGAAGTCACAGGAGATACCAGTGGTCCAGAAGCTTCAACAGAGGGTATGTAAAAGGATTCAGAGTTCAAGGATTTATTTTTATAATATTTGTTTTGATATTTCCTTTGTTCTTCTATTAAGACCGTGTTGACATGTAGTTTAAGGGAACAGTAAATAGATTACCGTTATCTAAGTTTGCAGCTTTTCCATTTTAAACTCCATTGACTATGGATGAGATTGGGCAGGATTAAAAGGAGGCTGCAGTTGTGAAACTGTTGTTGTTGTGTCTTTCGGCTTTTCCTGGTTAGGGGTCACCACAGCGGAACTCCGGTCCGCTAATGATTGGTAGTTGATTTTTACGTGCCGAGTTAACCAGCCCTGATGCACAACCTTCAATGAAGGTATGCCCATTTGCGCATGTCTTCACGCAGAAGACGCTCTAGCTGAGAATCGAACCGGACAGCATCTTACTGTGAGGCGACAACGCTACCGCAGCACCACCACCGCCAGGTGGGAGGCAATGTGGGAGCAATGTTTGGTTAAGTTACTTGGTGAAAGTCCCACAGTAGTAAATGAGAGCATTGGGAATCAAACCGGTACTACAGAAACTATAGCTCACAGCCTTAACACTTTGTTCCACCTGCTAGATTCTTAACAACTTCTTTAACAATAAATATTTGTTAAGTTACTGATCAAAACAGTTCCTATTTTGTATCTGTTGATTCACTGCCTACTGCAATTTCTGTACATATCTTTTTTCACTTGACTGATTTGTGTCAGTGCACTAATAGAGCCAGATGTTATTAAAGTCTTGATTTATTAATACTGAAACATAAGACTAGAAATCACAAGTCAGTTTAAGTAAATAAATTAGACATTTAATTTAAAAGTACTGATGAATTAGCTTAACTGTGCAAGTCATAAGAACAGATTTTTAGTTAAATAGACATATTAAGTTTAAGTATATAAAGCAATTAAAATAAGTGAGGCATGAAAGATGCAGTGAAAAAAATGTTACGAGTTTGCACGGCTTATGTCTTGTCAAATTAATTAAAACAAGTAAGGCGTATAAAATGCACTGATAAAACAGTTATGATATAATACAGCTCAAACCTTAGATGTAGGCAAGCACCTGTTAAAGTTAGTTTTCAGATGTTTTACCTTCAGAATAACATTACTTTGTGAAGCATTTAACTTTGGCACATATTTAGAACAGCTAAGGCAGAGCATATGGTAATGTTAGAACTGCAGAGGAGATGCACAGAGTAAATGGAGGCTAAGATTTATAGCAGAGAAAAATATGGAAAATGTAAGGGAACACCACAGCAGCAGTTTGAGAGAAGATTTGGGAAGGTGTAATTTGGAGTTAGAGAATCCTATTTAAGAAGGTAGTAATATACCTATTTCCTCTCAAGAATCAGAGAAAAAGTCAATGTTAATGGGAGACAAAGGCCTAAAATCAGGGACATATTTTTAAATATTGCTCTTTCATATTTATCAAGTTGATAGAATAACAGATGTTGTATTAGCATGAATTTTCTCAGGGATTATGAAGCCTGAAATTCAAATGTCTGTCATTATTTAGGGACTAAAGCCTTCGACAATTTGCCATAAAACTACAAGTTTTATGAAGAACAGACCAAACTTACAAGGCAAAATCAAGGATATTCTATAGAATTAGGAAACGTTATAAGTTGTGTGTATTAAGCATGTCCAGTAAGCATGTATGAGAAGGGCCTCTAACATTGTGCGAATTAGCCAATCAATATTAAAGCAAGCAGATTTATTGATTAGTAAAGTATGTTTAATGGAGCTATCTCTTTCAATTGGTCAGATTTTTGGTTCCCACTTTTGGTCTTTTCATCGTAACATTTGTAGCTTTCTAGCAAATAATTGAGTACTGAAGTCACTAAATTATGACAGATATCTGAGAATCAGACTTCATATCCTTTAGCGAATGCACAATGAAGCAAAACCTGCTTTCTAGCCACTTTCTAAGTTTAAAAGAGCAATGTTTCAAAGCTGTCCCTCATTTTTGGCCTTTTTCCCACCATTCTTTTCCTTTTTCTGTTTCTCTAGATTTCTCACACTTAGAGGTTGAGAAGTATGAATGGAGCTGATGTTCCACCTAAGTTAATGCAGGATAGGGAAAACTGCCACCCAGGCTAATTACTCTATTGATAAAACGTGTCTATATTACATAATCAAACTTTTAAAAGTTCAAACGTGATATGGTCGACACCATATCATCAAACTTTTAAAAGTTCAAAAATGTAATAATAAAAAAAAAAAAAAAAACCAGAAAAAACCTACCTGAACGGTTTACGCAGGGGGTCAAGCCTCCTGCTCCCCCATCCCACCCCCTGCTCTTTAAATATACCAACTCTGAGATCATACTACAGTGCAGAAAAGGGAAATATTCCCATTCCGAACTGTACGGAGATCTCCGTTGAAACGTTCAAACTTTTAAAAGTTCGATTAATGTGTTGTCGACCATATGACGGTTGAACATTTAAGAGTTCGACAACGTGATATAGACACAATAAAACACCCCTAAGAGTTGACCCAGTAGTCAGGGATCTAGGAACATATATACACAGTAATCTGGCCTTTGATCAACATATGGCCAAGGTAGTAAGAAAATCATTCTATGTCACCGAAGTGATAAGTAAGGGCATAGTATCCATGTCCAAGGAAGTCATAGTGCCACTTTATTCAGCCCTTATCAGACCCATCATTGAGTATAATGACCCTTTCGGCATGTACCTGACCAAACATACGCAACAACTGAAATGCCCACAGAGGTTTCTTACAAGGAGAATCCAAGGTATAAACACACTGTCCTATACAGATTGTCTTAAAGCCCTGTCTCTATACTCTGTTGACTTCAAATTACTGAAAGGAAATCTATGCTTGGCATACAAGGTATCTTTGGATCCATCTCTGATGGACCTTTTGCAGCTTCACAAAATGGGCAGCATCGGAACCACTAGATCCAATTATTTAAATTTTATTGTGACATAAATAAAACATGTTGGTGATATAAATAGATATCTCAGAGGATCCCCATGCTCTGGAACAGGCTCCCTTTCCATGTGAAATAGAGTTCATCCCTAATCCTATTTAAGTGTAGCTTTGACCAATGGATGGGAAATTAGAAATTCACTCTGGCTGTGATAGACAGAGGCAGACAGCAATGCCCAAACTAATACCTCACCACCACATAACCTCTAGAAATTTCCCAACATCCCCTTCTAATAAATGCCCATGATACATAGGGACATAATTGGAGAAGATTGCACAGCTAGGCTTTTAAAGGCCCTGGTGCTTGTTAGCCTAGTATATACCTTTGAGCTTATGAACTATGAATCTAACAGAAAATAATTTGAAGTACTGGCTTCTCCAATGTAAGAAATTCAGCGATAGAGGTAGAACAAAGGTGTAAACAGGAAAGGTTCATAAAAGGTGGCAGAAAAATTCATGGTAGCAGGAACTTTCACCCATGCAGGATAGAGAAGGACAAAAAAGTAGAAGAGACGTCTGTTAATAAGTATTTGTGACATTCGCTCTCTGGACCAGCAATCAAGGAGCCTGAATCCTCACCACTGACACTGGAGAGGGACATTCACTTTGAACAAAAATGGATACACTCAGTATTTCCAGATACAGTTCTTTGCATGAAGCACAATTTCCCTTAAGAACACACAGGGAACATACGCAGTCCAAGGTCTGGATTTCTCTCTCTCTCTCTCTCACTCCAGGGACCCAAAGAGACTCTCCACTGGCACAGTTATAGAGTTGAGTCCTCAGCCGACTGTTCAAGCCAAGTCCTTCATCACTCTCTCTCTGTGAAACCAGTGATTTGTGTCCCTACTCCAAGCAGATGACACACACATTACTTAAGATTTGATTTTCACACACACACACACACACACACACACACACACACACACACACACACACACACACACACACACACACACACACACACACACCTGGGAAAGCTGGCACAGATGTACCAGCTATGCCCACTTCTGCCCAAACTATAAGGTAGTTACTGCCACCAGACACTCCATAGCCAGCTACTCTAAGGCTCTTACAAGAGTACACAATTATACTGAGTGAAATTAATATTAATACAAATGATAGTGTTTGACCAATGCAGTAAGGCTTTCAGGAGTAGCCACAGAATCATCAAATAGATATAAGTACTATCAAAGGTTAAAATATTTTCTAAAGGACGAGTCACAATGAAAAGTTTAAATATATTTAATAATAAATAATAAAAGAACATAAAAATATGAATATCTACTTACAAAAACACCAGAGTTTTAATCACAGTAAATAGTAAAATAACACAGATGAATAGATTCATAGAGACACAGAAAAGTAGTACTTAACTAATCTCACCTTATTTTCCTGATTGAGCTAAAGAATTATTATTCCCTGGTTCACTTACTAGAGCAAGGCAAGATAAAATGGGTGAGAGATAAGTTACAAAAACAAAGTGCAATGAGACTTCAGTCTCATCTAGTATTAAAATATCATTTTTGTCCTAGATTACAGAATGACATCACATACATTTGGTCATATGACTTCTGGTTCCCATAGTACCCTTTAGCTAGAAGCTGCCAGGATTTAGCACATATGTGTCAATAATACACATACATAGAGCTTGCTATGATCTGTAGCATCTTCTAGAAGTCATAAAACAATTTTCAACCTCCACCCTTTCAGTAGCAATTAATTCACCCCAAATACATTACAGAAAGCTTCCTAGTACAGACTTTTTGTCTCTGGCTGCATTGAGAACTGTAAGATACAATCTTTATGGCCTAAGCTAGGTAATTTAATTTCAAACTATTTTCAAAGTTAGCCAGACTGAGATTAACCCCTTCTCTTCCTGTATCCTTTGTTAAATATATACATTTCAACAGTTACAATAATTTCTTCCTCTGTCCAACATTACATACTGTTGGTACATTTTTAACGCAACAGCTTTACAAATACATTTTCAACACAAGCATCTGTACAAATCAGTTTGATATACAAATGACATATACTTCTTTACAAAATTCCAGCTAGCTGTGCTGGCATATGTCACACATCCACTTCCCTACCTCTCACAGCATAGCTGGCAATATCTCACATCGTCACATCTCTCCCACGTTGAAGACTCAAGCTAGTTTGTCAAGTGATCCCTGGTGAAACCTTGCTTAAGAGGAATGTGCCTGTTTGAGAATGCATTAATCCATACACTGTCTTGAGTTCCCATCTGCCTTGGCATTACTGACCCCACTACAGTGCTGTACAGGCATGTCATATATCTGCAACTCAGCACTCCACCTTAATAACTTGGCATACTCTCGGGCTCAAGCATTCCTGTCATACCAGACCCTATTCTGTTGTTGGGCTCCTGCCAGGTTTTCCTGGGCCAAGCCCATGAGGTCTCTAAACCTTGTCCTGAGGTTTAGGATACCCTATGCCCATACAGCAACTCAAAAGTTGAAAAAACTGTGGATTCATGGGGTACCTCTCTGTATGCAAACAGCAGATGGGGAAATATTTGTCTGACTGTCTCTTAAACTGGTCTGCAAATGCTTGTAGAATGGTCTTTAGTGTAGAGTTTAACCTCTCCACAAGACCATTAGTCTGGAGATGGTGGGGGTGTTTTTTAGGTGCTTCATCCCACAGCACTTTCACAGACAAGCCAGCAGGTCTAACATGAAATTGGCACCTCTGTCAGTAAGTATTTTTGTTGGGAAACCTACCCTGCTGATAATCTCTAACAAAGCATTTGCCACCTTCTATGCCTTGATGGAGGATAGAGCCACTGCCACATGGTACCTAGTATCATAATCAACTACCACCAGAATATACTTCTTCCCTGTGGAACTTGGGGTACTCAGAGGCCCCACAATATCCGTAGCTACCCTCTGAAATGGCTCCTCAATCACAGGCAAAGGCTTCAAAGGAACTTTGACCTTGTTTCCTGCCTTGCCTACTTTTTAGCACTGCTCACAGGTCCTGCAATACCCTGTTACATCCATTGCAATCCCAAACCAATAAAGTTCTGCATAATACATCTCTTGGTATGCTTTATGGCCATATGACCTGCAAAAGAAATGTCATGGGCTATGGCTGGAAGTGCCAGATGGAAAGCTCTAGGCAGTACCAACTGCTGTATTACCTCACCCTCTATCCCCGCCTTAGGGGTCCACCCTCTATGCATTAACCCTTTGTTACAGTATACAGACTCCCCTTTTCCTTGAGGATCAGGTATCTCCCTAGCTACCTCCCTCTAGCCTTGTAGTGTAGGGTCCAAGAACTGAGCCTGTCTCAACTCTACCTTTGTAACTCTTCCCAGCTCCTCATCCACAGGAAGTCTGGTATCCTCTGACAGTGGTACCTCACTGTCAGCCTGGGTACTACCACTCACCACTGCCCTTGCAGCCACTTTGTCCAAGGAAACATCAGCACCTACCAGCAGCTGTGGCTTACCTTCAGGCTCACTGCTACAGGGTAGCTCCCTCCCTGAAATAGTCACCTCACCAGCCCAGACTTCAGGTGTAGGGTCTGTCTGGGTCTCCCCCAGGTTACTGGAACCACATGCCTGTCTCTAAGCCTGACTGCATGTAACTGCATGCACTCAAGGTACTGCATTATCAAAATTATTCCTTATCAAGACACCTACAGGGATATCCTCAAACACACCTATTTGCTTGCTTCTTTTTCCACTCTCCCAGTCAAGGTGAACCCTTTGCAAAGGCATTTGGAATAGGGTCCCTCCTAAAGCTCTGACTGGAGTGGACTGCCCAAGTAAGTACTGCTACTCTTTAAACATGGCAGGCTTCACAATGGTAATGCCAGAGGCTGTGTCTTTCTCTTAGCAGTGGCCTGTTTTCCATCCACTAAGACTGGATATAAACTCTGGTGATAGTCTGGTACCCCATTGTCTCCAGAAAACTAACCACTGGCATAATGTTATTCCCACTTTCTGGCTCCCCCAGCTGTTGTTCCCCACCTTGCTTGTGTGGACATCTATATGATACATGGCCCCATTGGTTATATTTAAAACATTTTACCCTTGATCCTGGCCATGTACCTGAACTAGTGGCTTACTCTGTTATTGGTGGACTCTGTTGGGATAGTTTAGGCTGCCCACATGGGTTCCCTTATATCCATGTGTAACATTGGGTAGGGTATCCCCTTCCTGTGCAGTGATGCACTGCTTGCTAAGTAGAGATTACCCTTTTCCCCCAGCTCATCTGTAGTGTTGCACTCTTGATCTGCCAACCAGATTCTCATGTCCTCAGGCTTGTTCCCTCACCAAAAAGTCTGCAAGCCCTTCATAAGTGGTGACCTGACACTCACTCACCCACCCATGAAAATAAGTGCTTAACGCAGCAATATAATTGCAGACGTTTTCAGCTGTCTTGCATCTATGTTCACAAAACTTTTTTTCTGTAAGCTTCAGGTGTTAACTTAAAGCATTCTAGTAAACACTGCTTTACTTTGTCATAGTTTAAACAAGCAATATCAGACAATTTAGAAACAGCAGTTACAGTTTTACCATGGAGTAAGGGGGTCAGAAACCATACCCAGAGCCCTTGGTCAACATTATAATGTTTGTATACTCTTTCAAACATATGAATAAAATTATCAAAATTATCACCCTCTGTAAATTGTGGAAGAAACTTACTGAACTTTATTGCTTCTGGAGTTCAGTTATTCCCTTCCCCATTCCCCCCATGACCCTGCCACAGAGTCAGCATCTCCCTGTCATGTTGATGCTGCTTCTCGCTTCTCATTTTCTTCAGCCTCCAAATGCTGCAAATCTTTCAGCCTCCAAACGCTGCAATCTTTCTGCTGACTCTAATTCCATCTGTTTGCTTGCCACAGTCTCTCTACTGATTCTAATTCCAAATGATTGGCCTCTAGTTCAAGTCCCTTTAACTCCAGACAGATTTTTAAGTCCTCTGAGGGAAAGATGAACTGTCCTGTTTCTGAGAGCTGCAAATTCCCATCACCAGTCTGGTTATCCTCCTGGTTACTGGCCTAAGCTGCGAGTAAGGCTGAAATAATTTCCTCTTTAGTCAGGTTAGCATGCACCAGTCCAACTGGTTCTTTGTCAGCTTGCCGTAATCCTCTGTTGATGTCTTTGCCTGCTTTTCCTAACTAAACTAAACCAACAAAAAATAAATAAAAACTGTTGTGAAAAATGAAACTCTGTATGTTTACCTTGTAGCTGCTTGAGAGTACACCCACCTTCAGTGACAACTGCATACATACTACAGAAGTTCAATTAATATCCCTCCACTGCCACCAATATGTGATGTCCCCTCTCTGGGCCAGTAATCAAGGAGCCTGAATCCTCACCACTGACACTGAAGAGGGATGTTCACTTAGAACAAAAATGGATACACCCAGTATTTCCTGATGCAGCTCTCTGCATCAAGCATAATTTCCCTTAAAAGCACACAGGAAACACACTCAGTCCAAAGTCTGGATTTCTCTCTCTCTCGCTCCAAGACTGCAATGTGATTCTCCACTGGCACAGCTATAGAGTTGAGTCCTCAACCCAGTGTCCAAGCCAAGTCCTCCCCCACTCTGTCTGTGAAACTAGTGCTTTGTGTCCCTGCTCCAAGCAGCTCACACACACACACACACACACACACACACACACACACACACACACACACACACACACACACACACACACACACACACACACACACACACACACACACACACACGCACACACACGCACACACACTCCTTGAGATTTGATTTTCATACACACACACACACACACACACACACACACGCACGCACGCACACACACACACACACACACACACACACACACACACACACACACACACACACACACACACACACACACACCTTTGGAAAAGGCTGGCACAGATTTACTAGCTATGCCCTCTTCTGCCCAGACTGTAAGGTAGTTACTGTCACCAGACACTCCAAAGCCAGCTACTCTAAGGCTCTTACAAGGGTGCACAATTATACTGAGTGAAATTAATATTAATACAAATGATAGTGCTTGACCAATGCAGTAAGGTGTTCAGAAGTGGCTACAGAGTCCACAAATAGATATAAGTACTCTCAGAGTTTAAAATATTCTCTAAAGGACCAGGCACAATGAAAAGTTTAAATATATTTAATAATAAATAATAGAAGAACATGAAAATATGGAATATCTATTTACAATAAACAAACGTTTCAATCACAAGAAATATTAAAATAAAACAGATAAATAGATTCACACAGATGCAGAAAAACAGTACTTAACTAATCTTACTATATTTTCCTGACTGATCTAAAGAATAACTATTCCCTGGTTCACTTACAAGAGCAAGACAAAATGAAGTGGGTGAGAGATCCTTCTTTGTCAGGTTACAAAAACAGAATTCAATGATACTTCAGTCTCATCTAGTATTAAAACATCATGTTTGTCCTAAATTACAGAATGACATAACATACATCTGGTCATATGACTTCTGGTTCCCATACTACCCCCTAAGCTAGAAGCTGCCAGGATTTAACACGTGTCAATAATAAACACACTTAGAACTTGCTAAGATCAGTTGCAGCTTCTGGAAGTCATAAAACAATTTCAAACCCAAAGTTAGATTGACTGAGATTAACACCTTCTCTTCCACTATCCATTGTTACAATATATACATTTCAACATTTACAATAATATATGGATATTTCGTCCTCTGTCCAGCAGGACATACTGTTGGTACATTTTTAACACAAGCATCTTTACAAATACATTTTGAATACAAGCATCTGTACAAATCAGTTTGATATACAAATGACATATAATGCTTTACAAAATTCCAGCTAGCTGTGCTGGCATATGTCACACATCCACTGCCCTGCTTTTCCTGGCATAGGTGACAATACCTCACATTGTTACAGTATTATTTATTATTCATTGTTTATTTGCATGTGATTGTATGGAATACCCAACTGGATAATATCCATTTTTAAAGGAATCCCCAAGGAAAAAAGTTTCAAGAACAGTTATTAAACAAACTCAGATATAATATACATTGAGTACAGTTATTAAACATTTAAAAATATGACTTAGTTACAATGGAAAAAAAGAATAATCAGAAATAGAAGGGCGAGAGGTTAGATACAGACAGCATGAGTCAGTTAGTAATTTATTTGTATAAGGTACAACTAAAGATGAGACAACTACAGAAAAACAAAAGAAAGAGGTAATGTGCACAAAGAATAACACAAGGATGATAATGTAACAAAATCTGTAGCTTCTGTACTAGTATCTGATAACGTGCATTACATTTGTGTGAATTCACATTTCAGTGACTGGTCTGCCATGCTGTGAAATTCAGTGATTGCAAAGATGGATGAATGAATATTTGTGTGAGTGCCAGAAGGCTGAGTGGATGTCAGGTTTTGTTAGAGCAGGATTGTATGGTTTGTACCACATGGCAAGATTTTTCTGAGGTGAATAATGGTAATGGAATAGGTGAGGGAACTAGGAAGATATAAAACATGCATGAATTCTGTCACATAACACAGTAGCAGGGAATGAGAATACACCATCTCTCCAATATTGTGTAATCTCTAAGGTAGTGCAGATGTGGGGCACAGCCTCCAAAATGGGATATAGACTTGGGCTTACCCCACCCCCTGCAAAAGCATTCAGTGCATGTTTTTCTTGTATGCATATATCATTTAATAGGTAGTGTTTTGATATGTGGTCTCTTATTTGCTGGTTGGCCATTTTTTAGTCAGTGAAATTTGAAGTTGCTGTTTTTATCCACTCTTTTTGTGGTCACTATAGTTTTCAGTCAACCGTTGATGATAGAATCCATACAAGAAGTATTAATGTCATGAATGGAATAAGTTTAACAGTTTTAATTAGAATATGAAACTACAAGTAAATAATTTAATGTAACATCAGAATGTGTTGGCCATTTAATATGCAGAGGTTTTAAATGTGTACATGCTAGAAATTTACTGTAGCACAAGTTTAAGTCATTTCAAGAACTTGCCAATGTAGATAGAGCTGCAGAAATCACAAAATATATTCCTATATTTGGGTGTGGATATGGGAAACTTATCATGAGATAGCTTAAGGTCATTATAGGGTTTCTTTTTGTGTTATTCCAGAATGCGTGCAAGTGATGGGCATTTGAAGGTAATGTAATAATTTATTACCAAATTTTAGATGAATTAGGTTCAGGTGTTGGTTGCATTCAATCAGTTGTTACTTGAAAAGCAAGGAATGATGGTGCATTATTGCATGATGACCTGCTGCAAGTCTGTCAGTCTTGTTATATCCTTCTCTAGTTTGTGGAGAAGGGAAGCTTTAAGTTAAAGTTATGGACAGAATAGAGAAGGGACAGAAGAGAGTTCAGTGAGGTAGCAGAGTCAAGAAAGAATGGTAAGAAAGGCCCTATTCCTATAAAGGCATCCATGTTTATGATTGTTCCAAGTCATTACACTACTTATATGCTTATTAAACTGGACCTGATTACCAGTGCTCAGTCAGGTGGACTGATGGAAATAACTACTTCAGTCATGGAAAGATCAAAGGAACGTAAGGATACATTTTGTGCTTTGGGGAGAGTAGGATTCTCCATTTTACTTCTTTGGTTCTTAGTTTTTTTTTTTTTTTTTTTTTTTTAGTATTAGGATATAGTCCAGAAGAGCTTAACCAGGACTGTATGGAGATGACCATGTTCTATAGAATTTTTTTTTTGCATCTTTTTGCCTCCTCACAGTTGAGCATCAGCTGCCACCTAGACCTGTTCTCTTTATCCACTGTGTCTTCCTGGCAGTACTATTCTTCCCCTGGACTTACTTCAACCCATGCTCAGGGCTGGTGAGGAAGTTGACAGTCCTGGTACAGTGTAATATTTCTGCCAAGGAGGGTTTTACTCTAGCCAGTTTTTTCCCTTGCACATGCCAGTTATGTGAGGATTGGGGTGGAGTGGGGTGGGGGCAGATGTTCAGTGGGGACAAGCTGGCATATCATTTACCCTTTGCAGTGACTCAGCCAATTTCCCTTACTAATCCCTCTCAGGACAAAGACTTCCCTGAATGCTGCAAGTCTCTGCTAGGGATCAAACGCAAGG
Organism: Protopterus annectens; assembly: GCF_019279795.1. Taxonomy (NCBI): domain Eukaryota; kingdom Metazoa; phylum Chordata; order Ceratodontiformes; family Protopteridae; genus Protopterus; species Protopterus annectens. The sequence continues at coordinate 441,718,903 of NC_056736.1, read as the reverse complement.
AGTGTCCAGATGTATTCCACCCAGGCTAAGCCAACATCAACCCACCCTTCCCTTGCCAGCTCTTCAGATGTTCAAGCTGCTAATCAAACCCCTGTTGCCTTGGCCATAGTTTGGGCTTCATCCCTCTATGCCATGGATTTAGCTATCCATTCTTTATAGAGTAACAGCAGTCAATATCATCTCCTAGGAAATTATTAACATACTGAACTAGTCTGACATTACTATATTGCTCCACATTTCATTAATGAGTACAGTAAAGAGTAAAAGATCAGAGTTCTGTGGAACACCTAGGCTCACTAGGGGTTGGGGAGTGAGTGCTACTGAGCCACTTCAGGACACTGATAGTGAGTACATATAAAGCCAGACATTCCAGAAGGAAATGATGGCTGACCATATCAGAGAAATCTAATAACAATGACCTGATAACTGTGCTACAGTTCAAATGCATACAAGGCACTTGGTGGTGTTAAGCAGCATTCTCTTTGTGTTATGACCAATAAAGCCATGTTGTGTGGGGTAAATATTTGAAATGAGGCAGCAGAACACTGCTGCTGAGATGGTGAAATAGATGTTTGTTGCTGCTCATTAAAGGCAGTTCAATGAACTGACTCTCTAAAGTGGAATCCAAAGTAGACAGCAGTATCGGCATAGTCAAGTTAACGAACTAGAGAAGAAGTGGTGTGTGGACATGATTCAGGAGCTGGCTATGGCATTCCAAAACCCTTTTAAAGATTTTGGAGAATTGTTTCTTTTGATCTAGAACATAAAGAGGACTTTCTTTCTTTAGTTAGTTTGTTAACAGTATAAGTGGGCTGGTCTAAGGACCATTTTGAGTCATAAATCTGATCCAGATACAAGGCATGAACAGTATAGACATTCAGGGGGATGTAGAAAAAAATAAGGTTGATAAATTGCCATTCATGATAAAGTGCAAGTAATGAAATAATTGTGTGCATTTCTTAGAATAAAGCAAAGAATTACAAGTTAGTAATCATCAGATGAGCATGCATCTAATATATATTAATATAGGAAGAGGACAGTTGATTTAGGTTAATCCATTAACCATGGGAGATTTTCTCTCCCTTGTCCTGCTAACAGGTATATTCTTATATATTATTAGTTATATTTTAGTCTTCTCAAAGATGCTCAACCAGTTTAGTTTAAAAATATGCAATTTATCTAACTTTTGATATGGCTAAGTAGGCGATTCTAAGCAACTGCAGTAATTTTCTGAAAGAATGCCTCAGCTGCTATCAACTTGAATGCTGGTCTAAATAATGTTTGTGCACCATGACTGTGCAGCCTATGGCGGTTTTTAGTGGAAGGGAGAAGAAGTTTGTTGGCAAGCATAGCTTGTAGGTAAAGTGTGTTTGTATAATGGTTAAGGTCTTTCCCTCACAGATGCAGAATTTTATTCTGACCTCTGGTTACATAGCTTGTAGGTAAAGTATGTTTGTATAATGGTTAAGGTCTTTCCCTCACAGATACAGGGTTTTATTCTGACCTCTGGTTACATAGCTTGTAGGTAAAGTGTGTTTGTATAATGGTTAAGGTCTTTTCCTCAGAGATACAGGGTTTTATTCTGACCTCTGGTTACATAGCTTGTAGGTAAAGTGTGTTTGTATAATGGTTAAGGTCTTGCCCTCACAGATACAGGGTTTTATTCTGACCTCTGGTTACATAGCTTGTAGGGAAAGTGAGTTTGTATAATGTTTAAGCTCTTGCCCTCACAGATACAGGGTTTTATTCTGACCTCTGGTTACATAGCTTGTAGGGAAAGTGTGTTTGTATAATGGTTAACGTCTTGCCCTCACAGATACAGGGTTTTATTCTGACCTCTGGTTATTGACTGGGTTTGTAATAATCTCTAGACTGATACCCTAGTATTTACCTGTGAACCTTTAAGATGAATAACATAACCTTGTCCTTTCATGTGACTGGTACTCAGCCAACCTTTTGTAATAAGTGTCAGCGACATTCTGTGAGTTACAATAATAAATCATGTATTTTTTTTTCAAAATAATTTCAAACGGATTTATGTTTTGAGGAGAATTCAATGCAATAAAGCCTGCTTTAGTACTAAAACACCTCCTCAAATTTCTTTTAATACCTTTTCCTAATATTCCTCAAATCAAGTGTAAGATAACTGGCAAACATATATTAACCATAGATGTTTATGTACTATAGCCACAATATTTTATGTGTGGAACACACACACACACACGTACACACACACACACACACACACACACACACACACACACACACACACACACACACACACACATGCATGCACACACACACACACACACACACACACACACACACACACACACACACACACACACACACACACACACACACACAATGGAGAATTTTTTGAAAGGGTCATCGAAGCTATGGTTGAAGGCAAAATGGTACACACCACATAGGTTCATAGGTTCATACTAGGCTATCTGCCCTGGGGCATTTATAAGCCTAGCCCGATTGTGTTTGGCTTACGCCACCCCTTGATTTGAGTATATTGTGCCCTTTTTAAAGTTTAGTTTACTGTGCCTCTGTCTAATAGTGACACGGAAGTAATCCCTGGGACAAACCTACAATCCCCCATCCACTCATCAAGATTCTTCTTGAAGAGAGTCAGTGAGGTGCTCTGCCTAACATGAATTGGAATTCTATTCCAGAGCGAAGGGAGCCTCTGGGTTATGAATCTGTCCCTCCAGCATGTTCTATTTATTTCTGTGCTGAGGTTCAAGTCCCTCAAGCAAGTGGCTCTAAGGGATTTAGTTTTACTGAGGTGGAGCATGTCCAATTAATTCTGGGTTGGGCATAGCTTTATATGTCAGGCATAGATCACCTCGAAGTAGGCTGTATGCAACTGAGTAGAGCTGGAGTTTTTTTAACTGAGCAGCATATGGCATCTGTTTGAGTCACTTGATCCTCCTGGTGAGGTACTTTTGGGGTCTTTCTAATTGCTGCAGGTGTCAGGTAAGGTATATCCCAAAGGGGGCATTGTATTCTATGATGGGTCTGATGAGGGATGAATAAAGGGGCACGATTACCTCTCTTGATCTAGATGTGAATCCTTTCATGATGAGGTGGGCTATGTAGAAGGTCTTTCTAACCACTTTGGCAATGTGGTTGTCAAAGGAGAGATTGCTATCAACTTGGGTCCCCAGATCCCAAATTACTTTCTCTGTACTTAATGGGTTACCACCTATGTGGTAATTTGTGGGCACATTGTTTTTGCCAAAGGGTATGACTATACACTTTTTGGCATTTAGCTTTAGACCATGGCTCTGGCACCAGTTATCTGTCTCTGCGAGACCTTTTTGAAGGATGTTTGTGTCAGCTGGAGAGTTGATTATGGCACCCAGTTTGCAGTCATCTGCGAACTTGGTGAGCCATAGTCCTCCCACATTGGCCTGTACCTCAGAAAAGTAAATACCGAACAAGAGAGGTCCCAGGACAGAACCTTGTGGGATGCCACTTGTGACAGGTTTCGAGTCTGACATGGCTCCAACAACTCTGACTCTGTGGGTTCTGTCTTTGAGCCAGTTTGCAACCCATCTTGTGACATAGGGGTTTATATTTAGGCTGGATAGCTTATCTATGATGCCTGAGTGGGGTATTGTGTCAAATGCCTTTGCGAGGTCCAGATAGGCTGTGTGGACTTCCTTTCTTTCATCTATGGCCTTGGTGACTGTTTTAAAGAAGTCGACCAGGTTCAAAAGGCAGGATCTGCCCTTGACTAAGCCAAATTGGGTAGGATCTAGTGTCTGTAGGTCCCCAATGTCTTTGTTTATGAGTTCCATGATGATCCTCTCCATAGCCTTGCAGACTAGGCTAGTCAGGCTTATGGGGCGATAGTTTCCAGGGTCCGCAGAAGCGCCACCTTTGTGGAGTGGGACCACTGTTGCTGTACGCCATTCTTTGGGCACATATCCTGTAGTGAGGCTGAGATTGTACAGCAGTTTTACTTGAGGGATTAGTTCTTCTTGGAGTTCATGTAGGATGCAACCCGGGATGCCATCTCGTCCCATGGAAGCAGTGTTTTTTGCTTTGGAGAGGGCGGCCTTCACCTGAGCATCAGAGATGTTTGGGAGGCTGCACTCTGCCGGGATAGATACTTGCTCTTTTGGGGGGGGGGGGGTGGAGAAGTTTGCACTGAATCTGTCTGCCAGGATATTGGCGATATCTGTGGGTTCAGTGTATTTTTTGTCACTTAGAATCAACTCAGAACAAGTCTGGGAGTTGCATCCCAGGTTCCTAACATAACTGAAAAAAGCCTCAACCTGGTCAAAGCTTTTGACACAAATCCTCACTCAGGCATGGTAGAAAAGCTAATTAAACTGTGAATAATCCCCTATGTCACCTGCTGGATTGCCAACTAGCTCAAAGATAGGATGCAGATAAAACAGGGGATGTTACCTCCACAAAGAGACCAATCAACAGTGGAGCCCCCAGGGTTCTGTGCTGGGACCTCTGCTGTTTGGAATTTATTTTTCTGAAGTAAACGTCAATAACAAAGAACTCTTGCTGACTAAATTTGCAGATGATTGCAAGCTAGGAGCAGTCTTTGAATCCATAAATGACTTAGCCATCCTACAGGAAGGTTTGTCTCAAATAAATAACGGGTACTAAAATTATGGACTGAAACTCAATGCCAAAAAATTGCATTATTGTGTCATTTGGGAAGTCATCTACCCCAGGGAACTACCACATTGACAATATGCCCGTAAGAAATTACCAAATTCACGGGATCATAGGTAGCTACTAGAGTATTGGCCCTGAGGCCCTTACAGGCCTAGCCAAGAACTTAGCCCATGTTCCGATAAGTCAGCACCCAATGCCCCTGTATAGCAGGGACACAGATGGAATCCCAGGGGTGTATTTTCTGTTCCCCATCCAGTTATTCAGGTTGCGCTTAAAAAGAGTTAATGAGGTACTCTGCTTGATGTGACGAGGGAGTCTATTCCACAGAAGGGGGAGTCTCTGGGACACAAATCTGTCCCAACAACAAGTCCTATTGATGTCACAGACCAGGTTGAGGTTGTGCATGTGGGTTACTTGAGTGGAGCTTGACTTGCAGATATGCAGAAGTCCCATCAAGGCAGGGTCTGAGATTGCTTTGTATGTCAGACAGAGATCACCTCTGAGGAGTCTGTATGAGACTAAGTACAGGAACAGGGCTTTTAGCCTATCTGTGTAGGGTAGATGTTTGAGGCCCTGCATTACTCCTCGTGAGGAACCTCTGTTGTCTCTCCAGCTGCTGCATGTGCTTTGCAAGGTACATGCTGAAAGGGGTGTTGTACTCAATGCGTCTATATTAGAAAGTCAATAGCTTAGGTTGTCGAATCCCTAAAGATCGACACCTAAGCGTCGAAATCTAAAAATCACAAATGGCCATTCTTTCCTCAGGAAAGAATTCGCTAGGGCGTCGAGAAACAAAACAAACTACTAAACCCAATCATAGTGGGGGGGGGCTTTGCCCCCCACATCCACCCCAATGTGGGGGACTGTGCCCCCCACACCCCCAAACTAAATATACCAACTCCGAGATAGCTCTACATTGGGGAAAAGGCAAATCCCTGATAACGGCCAAGCGAATTCTTTCCTGAGGAAAGAATTTGCATATGTGGCCATTCGTGATTTTTAGATTTCGACGCTTAGGTGTCGATCTTTAGGGATTCGACAACCTAAGCTATCGACTTTCTAATAGGAACCCGTACTCAATAATGGGTCTTATAAGGAAAGAATAAGAGATGTTATGACCTTCTAGTCCCTGGATAAGATACCCTTCCTAATAAGGTGGGCCATGTAGAAAGCTTTCTGTACATCAGAGGCAATATAGTGGTCAAAAGTCAGCTTGCTATTAACCTGGGTGCCCAAGTCCCTCATAACTGGTTGCATTCTTAGGACCTTGTTATTAATGTGATAATTTGTGGGGATGCCACTCTCCCCAAAGGGGATGATGATGTATTTTTTCACATTTAGTTTGAGGCCATATTTCTGGTACCAGTCATTTGTTTGGGTGAGGTCCTCTAGAAAGATGTCCACATCACTAGGAGAATTGATGACAGCACCCAGCTTGCAGTCATCTGCAGACTTGGTCAGCCATAGCCCACTGGTTTTGGCTTGCAACTCAGAAAAGTATATCTCAAACAACAGAAGCCCCAAGACCGATCCCTGGAGTACACCACTCATTACAGGTCTGCTGCTTGAGGGGCTTCTCCTATTTTGACTAGGTGGGTTCTATCAGTGAGCCAGTTTGCTAGCCATTTGGTAGCATACAGATTGATGCCTAGTTGAGAGAGTTTATCTATTATACCTGAGTGGGAATAGTATCGAAGGCTTTGGCCAGGTCAAGGTAGGTGATGTGCACCATCTTCCCCTCATCCATGGCTTTAGTGACTGTCTCAAAGAAGTCGACCAAATTTAACAGCCATGACCTCCTCTTGATGAAAACAAACTGTGTGTGATCGAGTGTTTGGAGGTTGCCAATGTCCTTGTTAATGAGGTCCGTGATAATCCATTCCATGGCCTTGCAGAACAGGCTAGTTAGGCTGATGGGTCTATAATTTCCTGGATTGGTGGATGCTCCACCTTTGTACAAAGGGATGACAGTGGCTGTCCTCCACTCGGCTGGGACAAAGCCGGTACTCAGGCTTTGGTTGAATAGGGTGCCTAATGGTGGTGCAAGTTCCTGCCTGAGTTCATGTAGGATGCAGACTGGGATGCTATCGGGTTCCAGAGAGGCTGTATTTTTTGCCTTTGAGAAGACAGCAATGACTTGCTCCCTAGAGATAAGGGGAGGGGGGCAGGTGCTGGAGATATCCTGATTTACTGATGGGGGACAGAGGGGTGAAGTTTTCACTGAACCTGTCTGCCAGCAAGTTGGCTATATCTACAGAGTTTGTGTATGCGGTGTCTTGACCACCAGTTCTGAGCAGATCTGAGTGCTTCCTTTGAGATTGTAAACATATGTGAAGAAGGCCTTATGACTGTCTTTAATAGATGTGGCCAGTTTGGACTTGAAGTTTGCTTTGGCGGATTTCACTAGTGCCCTTATTTGCTTGTTCAGGTTAAGGAGAGATTGCTTCCAATTAGGCACCTGCTCCTTCTTGGTCCTGGACAGCAATTTTTTTTCTTTTATTATAGAGTTTATTTATTGCAGATGTCCACCAGACAGGTTTACTCTTCCTTGAGGAGGAGGATTTTGTCCTGTCAGGTGCTCCTGATTCCATGCAGCTATATAAATGCTCATATAGTACTTTGGTATTGATTTGGAGAATTGTGCCAGTTCCTGCAGAGGGGAAGGGGGCTGTGAAGCTGTTTATACCTTCCCCTCAGGAGGTTGTAATCAGCTTTTGAGAAGTTTTTATGTTCGACCCTAGAAAGGGGGGGGGGGGTTGGGGGAAATGGTGACTTCAAAAGTGACTACCTTTTGGTCGGATCTTACCAGGGAGGATGACACTGTAGGGATGCTGCAGTGGTTACTCATATTGATTAATACCAAGTCCAAGATATTATCACCTCTGTGGGGGTGTCAACCAGCTGGTCCAAGGCATTTGCATTGATGAAATCAAGGAATCTCTGGGTATTTGTGTTTTGGCATGAATAGGTCTTCCACTCTGTGGTTGGATAGTTAAAGTTTCCCAAGATCAGGGTAAAGGGTTGAATCTTGATAGATTCAAAGAGGTCCAGATGGAGTGGGTATCTTGAGTCAAAGCTGGGGGCCTCTAGCTGTGATTTGAATAGAGGTCTTATCAATGGTTAACTGCACCTGGAGTGTCTCCTGTGCGTCATACTGTTTGACCAGCCTGGAGGTGTGTATGTCTTTAATATATATTGAAACACCACCTCCTTTTGCTTTGCTGCCCACATTTTGGGGGTCTGAATGTATGATAGGATGAGTAACCTGGTATGGCTGGGGTGCTCTCTGCAGCTTTAAACCAGGTTTCTTTGACTGCACAAATGTCAGGATATTCCAGGGTTAAGAATGCTTGCAATGAGTGCAGTTTCATGTTTAGACTCCCAGCGTTTAGCAGCAAGACCTTTAATTTGCTTTTTGATGAAAGTTTCATGTTGGTAGTTTTGACCTTTTCCGGAAGCCTGAAGCCCAAGGGAGACAGATGCAGGCCATCTCTGGCAAAGCATCATGGTCTGTAGGTGGGAGGTTGGCATAATGGTTAAGGTGTTTACCTTACAAACACAAGGTTCAGGGTTGGATTCTCATATAGGGGTAATTGGCAAGGCTTAAAATGGCCCATAAAGGCACTTAGCCTAGTACTAATCTATGAACCTATGTCTTCCCAGGCTGTCAGGTACTGGATCCCTCTAGAATGATACCAGAAACTAAGTCAATTGTTAAAGTCAATCATTTTCTGTTTGTATTGAGGCATCATTCTGGGTGACAGTAAAATGATGCTTAAGGCTAGGGACATACCTGCCTGGGACACATACTCAGTGAACTCGATCATGTCTCTCTTCATATAGTCCAGGGAGGTACATCTCAAGTCATTCATGCCAATATGGACTATGACAGAGTCATAACAGTATCTGTTGTTGAGACACTTGAGTGCATGTGTGAGATGGCGTATTCTGGCACCAGACAAACAACTAGCTGTGACTTTCTTCTTATCCAGCCTGGTGAGGGGCACATCTGTATGTCTCACAATGGAGTCTCCTATGACTAATATGTTGGGTTTATTGTTAGGCCTTAGTGGCTGTGAAACACAGGTATGTGGACTGTGTGTGATGTGTGGTGTGGTGGGCTGTGGAGTTCGCTTGTGTTTTTGCCTCAGAGGTCTCTTTTGTTTGAGTATGTTTTTGTTAAGGACCTCTGCATATGTGAGTGTGTGTTTGGGAACTTTTGTGGACAGTAAACTCTGAACCTAGAAAGAGAGTGTAGGATTCAACCATATACCAAGGTCACTGTAAGTATTCATTCATGTAATGAGATTATTATATGGATCCAGGAACTATAACTGATATCTTCTAGACCATTTAAAATACTGAATAGCATTGAGGATATTTTACTCATATTAGTGATCAGATTGTCCCTTATAAACTAATGCTAAATAATGAGGAGTCAAGTTGCATTTTTCTGTAAACTAATTCATAATTTTAAGCAGCTGTGAGTGGAATGAGATGGTTAGAAAACTGTGTTAAATGTAGAATGATCAGTTCAGTTCAAAAACAAAATTGTTGATGAAAAGTAAAAATACCAGAACCCATCACAGATCCTTGGACAACACCTGTAGAGAAAATATTAATGTCAGATGAATAACAATTCCTCAGAAAGGTAGCTTGAAACCAGCTCATGGGAATGTTAGTTTAGCTGTGAAACCAGTTCATAGGATGTTCAGCAAAACCATGGGCATAACATTTGAGTCCAGTTGGGGATGTTATTGATAAAGGCTAAACTGCGGTACCATATCACAGTTTTTCCTGCTCCGGACTAGCTAACTGAATGCTGCCACACCTTTAGAATACGTTCAACAAAATCTTCATTATTTCTGTTATGCTTACAGAGAATCAGCCTGAACATGGTAATACATCTTTGTCATTGCAAGGTGATATGTGTATTATAGGCACACATTCAAATGCAGCTACTGTTTACAAATTGAAATGGTTCCTCTGGGTACATGCTACATAGGGAAATACATTTATTACAACTTCACTCATGCAATAACATTCAGTTGTTTAATTTGTATTTTGAAAACCTTTGTTCTTGTATATAAAAAGTATGTAAATCTTGTATATAATCTGACACATTATGTAACATTCCTCCAGCTGTTACTGTAGTGTTTCTTCTTACTAAGTCAAGCTGTAAACTCTTGAACAATTTTGTTTAATTTTATAATTTGTTTATTTCTTTATTTTAATCTCACTAATATATTATTTTCTCAAAATGCCATTGTACCTGGGGCTTCCAAGATGTCTGCACACTGATCAACAGCTTAACTTCAGCTCTCCCAGTGTGAAAACAGTGTGAAAACAGAAGCTGTGAAACAACACCCAGTGATATTGTCAGTTTGAGTAAAATTCAGTTACTGGCAAGTAAGTACACTACCTGGGTGCCAGCAAAAAATAAACTAAGAGAGGCTGAAGGAAAATCATCTTGAAAAGGTAAATAGAAAACATTGACTAGGAAGAATCATGTTCAGTAAAAAGCAGTTTAAACTCCAGATTTGGTTCAAGGCATGGCTTTCGGTAATCTATGAGAAAAAAATAAATCAACTGTTCTGATTAAAATAAATGAAACATTGAAGGATTATAGCAACTTAAATAACAAAAGGCTGGCAAATGGAAGAAGGTTTAAGGAGATATTCAGATGGACTGATAAAACTGCAAAAATCAGAGGTTGAAATTAGGAGAATGCTGGATGAGTATGAGACTGCTCAAGAAAATATATTGAAAAATTGGAGAATTAGAGGGCAGAGTACATAGGGAAGATGTGAGATTTTCTGCTGTACCAGTGAATCTAGGAGGAACAGACTGTAGTAATTTTATGAAGACACAAATAAGCAACTGGAGTGGTATTCCACAGCAGGAACTATTGATTGAAAGGGCACATTGGGTCTATGTTCACACATCAAAGAAAAACTTAATTGAATGGCTGTTTCATCAACAGTAATCAACAAATGTTGCTTTCATCGAAGAGTGAAATCATTATAAACAAAATCATTGAAAGGTAATAGTTGGTCAACAACAAGGAAGTACCACACTCTATAAGGTAAACTAAACAAAAGCTTTTAAAATTTGCTCTTTTCCCCACTATAGTGCAATCTCAGAGTTGGAATATATAGTTATGGGGGTTTGGGGCCACCTTCATTGGTTACTCCTTGTTGTTGGCCAACTATTACCTTTTGAGGATTTTTTTTATGATTATTTGACTCTTTGATGAAAGTGACATTCTGGGATTACTGTTCAAAGACTAGCCATTCAATGAAGTTTTTCTTTGATGTATGAACACAGACCCGGGTAAACCATGTGTATGATTCAAATCTGACCATGAAAAAGGACCAAGATCTTTATTAGTAAAGATGCAAACCTACCAGTAGAAAGAGTTGATCCTGAAAAAACTATGATAAAAGGGCAAAGTATTAAAAGTTGCTGACAGTAGAGTGTTTGTGGAAATTAATTATTCACTGTACACCAGGCAGAAGAGGGATACATTTAGTCTAGTAATCAGGGAATGTCAGGGACAAGGTGTGTGATTCAAGCTGCTGTATCTAGCTGCTTTCAGAATGTATTTCCTGGAAGACAAAAGTAATTTGTTAATGCAGAATAGGCTAAGGAGGAAACGCAAAAGTTTGCGTAACAAAACGTGAGCCATCAAGCAGAAGGGGACTCTGCTTCTTATTCATCTGACAATAAACCACACTGAGAGACTTTGCCAGTGAAAGCTTTTACACTGTTCCAAAGGAGAATGCTTGAGTAACAGTAAAAATCACCGGAGTTGACTTCAAGAATCAGGAATATGTTGGAATTGAACCAGAATCTGGAGTTGGGAGATGGAAACGAACAGGAAGAAGACAAGCACATGGGAATTAGCAAATAAGTGTGAGACTGCAAAGCATCAATCACATTTGTGAAATATGGATATATAAGAATAAGTGGAAAGACTGGACTTTTTTAACTATGTTAAACTTGTGAGGAACTGAAAAGCATTTGCCTCACTTCCTGTTGTTAATGTTTGGAAGGAGTTTGAGGGGAGGTGAAGAAGAAGGAAGAGTAACTGTAAGTAAAACAATTTCTGTTCTTAACAGTATTTCTATGAAACTTTTCACAATATAAATTGCATATTTTAAAGGGACACAATACCACTTCTAAAATCAGTTTCATGCTAGAGGGCTTTGTTTACATTTTAGTTCTGTGTATGTCACATGTTCACACAGAGGAAAGGTTTTTAGAGAAGCTTACTGCAGGTCAAATTTTACCAACTTCAATGGAGAGGGTTATTATAGGAAGTCTAAGAGTCTACAGTTTGTCCTTTCGCATTTTCCTTCCCTCACCTATAGGTTATTAGAATTTTTGACTGACTGGTTTAGCCTCAGACAGAGATGCATCTACTCACACTCAGATCTGCGGCCTTTGCAGCAGTGAAATTACATCTTCTTTAGTATGTGCTTGGTTTTTGCAAAACATTGTGGAATGATTATCCCAGCCTAGACAATTGTATTACTTTTATTTTTGTTTCATGCTTGTTGCTTCATTCTTTTTTCCCTTCACTGGTAATTATTTTTCATATGGTCTGCAATAATATTGCTTATTAGTGCATGTACTCATGCAGACATACCTTTATAATCAGACAGTTTCCCTCATTTCACAAGAAAATTGTAAACAGTTGTGTCTTGCAAACAAACCCACTGAGTTGCAACTGTCCTAATATTCTAGAAGAATACAATCTTATTACTTTTCAATAAAAATGTCAGACAACTTTGAAACTGAATCTTGTATTTTCCCTTTGGCCCACTCCCTTTAGGAATCAGGCAGTAACTTTGTACAATACTGATTCCATCCAACTGAATTTATTTTATTTTTTCTTTCCTACATTGTGGTAAAATGTTTGGAGCTTTCATTCCTTTCCTGAATATTTGACTGCAGTAGAGTTACACTGATTACCATTTGAAAGTTGAAGTAAATGTCTGTATAATTCCCCATATTTTCCTATATATGTGCATAAATAGGCATGCAATATATAATCTAAGTTTATATTCATGTGGTTGTAAAACCACAGCCTTCCTATGTCTTACTGACAGGCTTGCAGTTCAAGGCATTTCTGAGTGTCTGTCAAATATGTATATGCTAGATATGTGATAATGCATATATTTTATTTAAACTATGCATGCTGTACATATAATTGTTTTAGTGGTATACTTCACTGTTAGTATTGGAATTCTTATAATTTTTCTCTAAGGGGCCTCTGCTGTGACTGAGATGGCTGTGTTGACTAGACCACTTACCCCTTAACAAAGTGGAAATACATAATTTAAATAAATAATTGCGTGTGTTATTATGTGTTTATCATATATATTGCTTTGGTTTTTTAAAATGTATTTGCTGTAAATCTTTATGTTTTACAGATCCACATATATTTGTATGTCTACATACACACACACACACACACACACACACACACACACACACACACACACACACACACACACACACACACACATATATATATTTATAATATATGAAATCAGTCTACATCTAAATTTCAAAGTTTCAAAACTTCTTATGATTGAGACCATAAGATTGAAGTTTTTAAACTTAAGTTTGAATGGAGTTTGCTATACAGCACAGAACTGTATATTTACCATTTTCCTCACTGTAATGCAATCTCGGAGTTGGTATATTTAATTAGCAGGGGGTGTGGGTCTAGATTATAAGATCGACATCCAGAAATGTTGACTCACCTTTCGTCGACAAGGAAATGTTGAAATCCAAGTTTCTCAAATGGCCAAATCATCGATTTCTTTCCAAGAGAAAGAAATCAGAAGGCCAACAAACAACACCACATAAAAACAAACATATTTAAGTGGGGGGCTTTGCCTCCCACACCCTCCCTAACTAAATATTCTAACGCCGAGACCGCACTACAGTCAGGGAAAGAGCAGGTGTAACAGAATGGCCAACCGGTTTCTTTCTCTTGGAAAGAAATTGGTGATTTGGCCTTTTGACAAACTGGGAGTTCGACATTTCCATGTCGACAAAAGGTGAGTCGACATTTTCGGTTGTAAATCTTATAATATAGACCAGGGGGGTATGGTAGGTGCAGGGGGGCTTCCCCCTGAAAAAAAATGTAAAAAAATAATTTTTGTGTTTTTATTTTTTTTTTATTTAGATTTTGAAGTTTCAAAACTTCGATCTCCCGAACATAAGAAATTCAAAGTTTTGAAACTTTGAAATTTAGAAGTAGACCCATATAAAACATATATGTGTAAGTCTATATAAATCTGTCTCTGTATTTTTGTGTGTCTGTGTTTATGTATACAGATGTGCACACACCTATATGTGTGTTGTTGAATGTATACATACATACATGCACATACTCATACAATGAGATGCAGGAGGTATTTTGATTAAGGTGACAATATAGCTGCTCCTAACAGCATCCATGTCACTGACCCTTTATTGAAAGTTTTACAAGTAACAATCCTTTGCATTTGTTATATGCCATTTGACAAGACTACTAAAAGTGTGACTCAAGTAACACAGTGTTCTTGCCTTTAGTCATCTAAATTTTTAAAGATGATAATCTTACTTGTGTGTTGGCACACTCACAGACTGCACTAGATTTTTTTTCAAGATAACTGTTGTCATATCCCTAAGAATTTGGTGGGATAAGGTACTTTGGAGGAACCAAGCTCATCAGCAGTTGACCAAAAGTAATTGCATGTAGACATCAATGTGCCATTACAGAGGTGGAGTTCTTGCTGGATATACAAACAGAAGGCATACAAGATACTCTCATCTCAGATTGTACAACACATGTATAGCTCAGGCAGGAAGCAATCAGCAAAAAGGGTGAGGTGAAGAATACTGGACATTTTACACTATGTTGCTTTCACAGTTGGCTCATTTCAAGAGAGTGGCACTGGAAACAGCACCAGTACCAGTGTGGTTACAAATTCATTCACAGTATCTGTGGACATATGAGAATAACAGCTAATAAACACCCTTAGTACAGGTAGTTACCTGGCTTACAAAAGGGTACTACAGCAGTTTAGAGACAGTTGGAAGGTGCACATATGTCTAGTTGTATGGGTCATAGCATTAAAACAATGGAGGACACACACGCTGCTACTGTTAGAGGCTGATTAAAACAAGTTGAAGGCAGCATTATACTTGGCAAGCTATCAGCTGGCTGCACAAAGCCATGGGGTGGCAGTGCAAGTCTTATGGTACAAACTGCAAATGATATGCCATCAGTAATACAAGAAATAGTTTTTCATAGCCTGATGTTTATCAGCCCTATGAGGAGCATTTAGTTGGTCAGAATAAGAATATTCTAATGATAAATAGGAGCAACCTATGACTGATCAAGAAGTGAAGAACCAGTGGGTGGCTCCAGCCTTAGGGTCCACAGAATGGAATATAGTACAATGTCTACAATATTACCAAACACTGTGCTTCCAATACAGAAGTCCACTCACATAATTTCATCATAGGCTGGTACTTAAGAAGGAGCAGTTTAAAGACATGAAAAGGTTACCCTGCTTCCCCAGCTTTAGGTGAGGGTTCAACTGAAGAAAACAGTGGAGTGATGAAGCCTGGACCCCAAATATATACCCCATGCTCAGTTAGGTTCCACACTCATTTAGCATAACAGCAACTTCTCATGTACAATAGCCAAGAGCATTATAGGAGAACATAAAGAAATTAGGAAGATGGAAGTCCAACACTTATGAAAAATAGCTGAAAAATTACCTCTTCTAACATGCCTAACATTATCATCTTTTATTTGCAGAACCTGGGTGTTACCTGCAAGGCACACATTGCACCTTCCAACAATACCTTTTGTTGACTGGAGCTTCCAGCATGTTTGAATCCCTCATACTTTGCTGATGCTTTCCCATGTGAATGGAAGTACCTGTCTTATATATTACCTTCTGGTACTTGCTGAGATTACCAGAGATGTACTGTGGTACCAAAGGTATAACATGTAAAATTTCTGTTAAAGCCCACATTATGACATTTACACTGAGGCCAGAAAGTTTGCTGAGCTGTACACCCTTCCATAATCATTGCTGTTGCCTACTATTTATGGTGATTCTTATAGCAAGGGTTCAAATGGTATTTTTGAAATGTGCAGTTCTTGTTCTGTATGTCATTCTTTATCAGGCAGAATGCTGTCCATCAGTAAGTTACATGGCCCATTCTTCCCTACTTGACCTCATACAGCTATGCAAAACACACACCACCATGACCACCCACACAAAAGACTGCAATCTTCTACAGACACAGAAATAGAGCATGCTGGATCAATAGATTTCTATCCCAAGGAATCCTATACTTATTGAATAAACTTCCTGTACATGTCAAGCAATGCTGCACATGATCTGTATTCAAAAATATTCTGGATGAATGGGTGGGAAATCATAAATCCTCCATGGTGTATATGGCATGGTCTTCCTTGATCATGGAGCTTAACTCAGTCAACAGTGCTAGGGCTTAGATGGCTTTACTTCTCAATGGTCTTTTGAACTGCATGCCTAGTATATACCTATGAATGTATCAACCTAATATATAATTACAAATGGCCATGCTGCATATAGAATATATATGCAGATAAAAACATCAGTTTATTGATTAATGTATTTCCATAATCCATCTCATTTATAGGTTCATGGGTTCATAGGAGGTTACTAGGCTAATGGCCTTAGGACCTTTACAAGCCTAGCCATGTTATACCCATATTCCCTAATTGACCATGGTTAGATGGTTGTTATTCACACAGTGAGTCTATGATCAGCATCGGTTACCCTGTCCAATGTCCATGAGGGACATAGGTGTCACCCCAGGAGTGAGTTTGCAGTCTCCCATCCAATTGTCTTGGTTGCCCTTGAATAGGGCCACTGAGGAGCTCTGCCTCACGTGAAATGGGAGTTTATTCCAGAGGAGCGGCAATTTCTGGAAGATATAGCTATCTCTCCAGCATGTTCTGTTAATGTCACAGGCTAGGTAGAGATCCCTGGAGTGAGTGATTGTTGTCCCATTTGATTAGCGGATGTGCAGGATTTTCATTAGGACAGGGTCAAAGACTGCACTGTAGGCCACTCACAAGTTGCCTCTCAGCAGCCTATAAGATACAGAATACAGTGACAGGGCTTTCAGTCTTTACAGGTAAGCCATGTTTTGGAAGCTCTGAATTTTCTTGATAAGAAACCTCAGTGGTCTCTCCAGCTGCAGCAAGTGTCTGGTGAGATACATGTAAAAGAGAGCAATGTACTCTATTAGTGGTCTGATGAGTGTCGAGTACAGAGGAGTCATAACATCCTTAGTTGTGGATGCGATGTCCTTACTTATGAGGTGTGTGAAGACTGGCAGAGAAGGGTGAAGGCTGCCAGCCTAGCCAGATAGAATTATATACAGAATTCCATAATTTGTAAATATGAATGTGAATCACAGGCTTGTTGAACTTAAAAACAATGTGGCAACATTTACCTCTGCTGTAAAGAAAGCTAAGTCAAGCATTTCTTGTTGGTCCTTTGAAATTAAAATTACTTTATGTCTGTTCCTTTGAAGTTAGAATTTGGAGTCGATGAGTCTGGAGTAAGCAAACCGCCTATTGTTTTAAGGCTAAAGTTAATGACCAGAATTTACATGTGGAATGTCCTTTATTGCTCTAAGTGTAAAAGAATGTAAATGCAGTTTCTGTCAGCCTGGGAACACCAGGAAAGTGTAAAAGATGATGTAATGTTTAGCAGGACTGCAGTTTCAATTTAAACAGTGAGAACCAGAGATTATTAAGCATTTTTGTCTGACTATCCAACTCACAACACTGCCTGTTGCTCTATGTAAGTAAGTTATTTTAGAAGTGTGTTGTCTTGTAGCAATAGCTAGGAATTAGAAAGTTTAGACTATGTGTTTTTTGTGATGTCAGAACTGTACTGATTTATTTTAAGTATTTCTGTGTGACCTCTGAACTCTTTTGACTAGCACTGTGTAGTAGAAAGTATTGTCTTGTGGTTTTAATTATTTATTATTAAATATTTTAAAACCTTTTAACTGTGGCTGGTTTGTGTGGAGATACGCTAAGCTCTAGAGTACATTGCATATTTATAGAGTTTATTGTACAAAGCCACTCTAATAAGCCATGACTGATTAGTCACACTTACCAATTGGATAATAATATTGCACAGTAGTAATTGGACACCCTTTTAAGGGCCTTTGAATAGCTGATAATTATTAGTGGGTGGTGGCAGCTGGTACTACAGTGTAGACTGGGTAAAAAGGGGCACAGCTGCAGAACCTGTGCCAGCCTTCCCCAGAAGTGTCTGTGTGGTTGTGTAAACTCTTATCTCAAAATGTGTGTGTGTCAGCTACTTGGGCAGGGACACGAAGCACTGGTTGGACAAAGAGGGTGCTAGAGATTTCAGCTTGCCCACTAGGCTGAGATCTGGACTGTATAGCTGTGCCAGTGAGGAGTCTTATTGAGGACCTGGGGAGCAAGGGAGCGACCAGCCCCAGACTGACTGTGATCTCTGTGTGCTGTTAAGGGAAATTGCACTTAACTGTGTGTATTTGTTATTCTTTCCCTCTCATATATGAGATGCTTTCTCAGGTGTTAGTGGTGAGGATTGAGGCTCCTTGATTGCTGGACCAGGGCACGGGCATCACATATTAATTGGTGGCAATGGTTGGGATATCCACCTCACATATTAATTGGTGGTAGTGGTTGGGATATTCTCACATTTTTGTTTGGCAGTGGTGGGATTTCCATATCACATATTAATTAGTTGGCAAATACTAATTGGCTTGTAGTGGTGTGGGTAGAGTGAATCCTGTAGCTTGTGCAGTGATCTTTGAAGGTGTTTTGTACTCTAAAACAGCCATGCAGTGAATACTCAGAGTTCAGATCACAATTGTTTTATTTAGTTTGTTAGCTTAGTTAATCAGGGTGAGCAGGCAGCATGTCAGTAGAGGAGTATGGAAAGCTGACAAGGAGCCAGCTGGTGATGTGCCAGGCTAGGGGACTGGTGCATGGAAACCTGACCAAGGCAGACCTGATTGCAGCCTTGGTTACAGCTGCATCAGAAAACAGCAACCAGGAGGACAATCAGACTGGCAGTGGAGATATAATTTCCTCGGAGAATGGGCAGCTCAATCTTTCTGCAGTGGACTTAAAAATCCAGCTGGAGCTAAAGAAACTTAAGTTGGAGGCCAGGCATGTGGAATTAGAAGCAAATGAGAGACTGTGACATTTGCAGGCTGAGGAGAATGAGAAACTGTTACGTCTGCAAACTGAGGAACAAGAGAAGCAGAAGCAACATGAGATGGAGATGCTGACTCTTCAACAGAGTCATGGAGGTAATGGGGAAGGGAGTAACTGGACCCCAAAACCACAAAAGTTCAGTAAATTTCTTCCGCAGTTTAAAGAAGGGGATAATTTTGATAGTTTCATTCATATGTTTGAGAGGGTATGTAAATAGTATGAAGTTGACCAAGTGCACTGGGTACAGTTCCTGACCCCCTTACTCCATGGTAAAGCTGTAACTGCATTAGCTAAAATGTCTGACGTTGCATGTTTTGATTATACTGCTGTAAAAGATTGCCTTTTAGAACTGTTTATGCTAACATCTGAAATGTATAGGAAAAGTTTTGTGAGCATAGACGCAAGGCAAATGAAAGAGTGTGTGAATATGTTGCTGAATTGAGTACTTATTTCCATAGGTGGGTGAGTGGATGTCAGGTCACCACTTTTGAAGGCTGGCAGACCTTTTGGTGAGGGAACAAGCCCTTAGCACTTTGCCTGGGAACATAAGGATCTGGTTAGCTGATAGACAATGTGCTACTTCAGATGAGTTGGGGAAGAAGGGAGACCTATACCTGGCAGGCAGGGCAGCCCTGCACAGGAAGGGGACCCCTAGTACTGCTCATGGGTCTAAAGGAACTCATGGTGGGCAGCACAGACTGCCATAACAGAATCTGCCTGTAGCAGGGGAAGCCACTAGTCCAGGTACATGTCCAGGAGCTAGGGTTAAATGTTTTGAATGCAACCAGTGGGGCCATGTGGCATACAGACATCCACAGAGGCAAGGTGGGGAACCAAAGGTGAGGGAGCCAGTAAGTGGTAAAGACAAAATGCCAATAATAAGTTGTCTTGAGACAACAGGGGTACCAACCTACCATCCTGCAGATATCCTGATAGGGAAGGATTTGGATGAGGCAATACCATGTGCTTATACAGTTACACACAGTGAGGCTAGGAGACAAGCATGTGGGTCTGGTAGCCTGGGGGAGGCCCAGACAGACTGCATACTTGCAGCCAGGACTGCTGAGGTGGTTACATCAGGGAGGGAGCTACTCTGTAGCCATGAGACTAAATGTGAGCCACAGCTGCTTGTGGATACTGATGTTCCCTTGGACAGAGTGACTGCAAAAGTAGAGGTGAGTAGTAGTACCCCGGCTGACAGCGAGGCACCACTGTCAGAGGATGCCAGACTTCCTTTGAAAGGGGAGCTGGGAAGGGTTACAAGGAGAGAGTTGAGACAGGCTCAGCTCTCAGACCCTACATTGCAAGGCCTGAGGCAAGTAGCTAGGGAGGCACCTGATTCTAAAGGAAAGGGGGAATCTGTATCCTGGGACAAAGGGTTACTATACATAGATTGGACCCCTGAGGGAGGGCTAGATGGTAAGAGAGTACAGCAGTTGGTAGTGCCTAGAGCCTACCATCTGGTGCTTCTAGCCATAGCCCATGATATTCCCTTTGCAGATCATATGGGCATAAAACATACAAAGAGGCATATTATACAGAACTTCTATTGGCCTGGAATTTCCAGAGATGTAACAGGATACTGCAGGACCTGTGAGGAGTGCCAAAAGGTAGGCAAGGTAGGAGACAAGGTGAGAGCTCCTTTGATGCCTTTGCCTGTGATTGAGGAGCCATTTCAGAGGGTAGCTGTGGATATTGTGGGTCCTCTGAGTACCCCAAGTTCCACAGGGAAAACGTATATCCTAGTGGTAGTGGATTATGCTACACAATACTCTGAGGCAGTGGCTTTGTCTTCCAACGAGGCAGAGAAGGTGGCAAATGCTCTGTTAGAGATTTTCAGCAAGGTAGGTTTTCCTTAAGAAATACTGACTGACAGAGGTGCCGATTTCATGTCAGACCTGCTGGCTTGTCTGTGGAAGTCTTGTGGGGTGAAGCAAATGAAGACCACCCCCTACTATCTCCAGACTAATGGTCTTGTTGAGAGGTTAAACTCTACAATTAAGTCCATGCTACAGGTATTTGCAGATCAGCTTAAGAGGGAGTGGGACAAATATTTGCCCCATCTGTTGTTTGCTTACAGAGAAATTCCCCAGAAATCCACAGGTTTTTCTCCCTTTGAGTTGCTGTATGGGCATAGGGTGAGGGGACCTCTAGATTTAATTCGTGATGAGTGGGAAGGTGAGTGCAAGTCTCACAAGCAGTCTGGTGTGGCATATGTTCTAAACCTCAGGACAAGGCTCAGGGAACTCATGGGCTTGGCCCAGGAGAACCTGGCAGTAGCCCAAAAACAGAAAAATGTGTGGTATGACAGGAATGCACGAGCTAGAGAGTATGCTGTGGGGCAGCAGGTAATGGTTCTCATTCCTGTCAGACACAACAAGCTGCAAGTAGCTTGGGAGGGACCCTACAAGGTGGTAAGAAAGGTAAGTGATTTTAACTACATGGTGAAAATGCAAGGCAGACAGAAGGGGCACAAATTGTACCATATTAACATGATGAATCCTTGCCATGATAGGGAGTCCCTTGTGCTGAGCATTTGCAGTGGATTGCAAGATGAGTCTGAGGGAGAGCTGGGGACTGATCTCCTCAGTGAGGCTCGGGCTGACACCTCAGTGGAAGGGGTAGCAATGTCCCAGCAGCTATCTTCTACCCAGGTTCGAGAAATCCACGCAGTGTTGCAAGAATTTGGGGACATGTTCACTGGGAAACCAGGGTGCACCCACCTAGTGCAGCACCAGGTGGATACAGGGCTCCAAAGGCCTATTAGACAGGCCCCTTATAGGGTGCCTGAGAGAGTCAGACAGACCCTTGAGGGAGGAGGTACAGGAGATGTTGGAACTAGGGGTGATTCAAGAGTCCAACAGTCCCTGGGCCTCCCCAGTAGTGCTGGTGCCAAAGAAGGATGGCAGCACCAGTTTCTGTGTGGACTACAGGAAATTAAATAGTCACACAGAGTCCAATGCTTACCCCATGTCTAGGACAAATGAGGCCCTAGAGCAGCTGTGTGGGGCTAAGTATCTTACAACCATTGATCTTACCAAGGGTTACTGACAGGTGCCCTTGACTTCCAGTGCTAGAGAGAAGTCAGCCTTTGTGACTCCTTTTGACTTGTATGAGTTCACAAAGATGCCCTTTGGGATGAAGAATTCCCCAGCAACTTTCCAGAGGCTGGTAGATAATATCCTAGCAGGAGCAGGAGGGGTTTCCCTTGTTTACTTAGATGATATTGCCATCTACAGCCTTTTCTGGCCAGAGCACCTTCAGCATGTCAGGGGTGTGCTGGGCAGACTACAGAGGGCAGGGCTGACCATTAAGCTGAGCAAATGTCAGGTGGGTATGGCGGAGGTCTCCTACCTAGGACATAGATTGGGGAGTGGTAAGATAAGCCCAGAACCTGCCAAAGTGGAAGCTATTCAGGCATGGCCTGCACCTGTTACTAAAAAGCAGGTGAGGGCATTTTTAGGAACAGCAGGGTACTACAGAAAGTTAATCCCCAGTTATAGTACCATAGCTACTCCCCTCACAGACCTGACAAGGAAGAACAGGCCAGATAAGGTAGTGTGGACCCCAGCATGTGAGCAGGCATTACAGAAGCTTAAAGAAGCTTTGGGAGGACTCCCTGTGTTAGCCAGTCCAGATTACAGCAAAGAATTTTGTTGTGCAGGTGGATGCTTCAAACCATGGGGTGGGAGCTTTACTTAGCCAGATTTCTTCAGAGGGGGAAGAGCACCCAGTGGTTTATCTCACTTGTAGGCTTCAACCCAGGGAGGAATGCTATGCAGCTGTAGAGAAGGAATGTCTAGCCATAATATGGGTACTGCAGAATCCTCAGTCTTATCTGTATGGAAGGAAATTCACTGTTATGACATATCACACCCCCCTAACATGGTTAAATAGAGCCAGCCAGCAAAATTCCAAGTTGCTAAGATGGAGCCTGGGGTTGCAAGCATATGATATGTCAGTGCAGCACTGCAGTGGGAGTAGCAATGCCAATGCAGATGGGCTCTCAAGACAGGGAATCGGGTGAGGTACACTAAGATAGACCTAACCCTCTCAAGCGGCATTTCTCAAGGGTCTTTTGAAAAACTAGCTTGAGTTTTCCGGGGGTGGGGAGAAATGTGAAGACTGGTAGAGAAGGGTGAAGGCTGCCAGCCTAGCCAGATAGAATTTTATACAGAATTCCATAATTTGTAAATATGAATGTGAATCACAGGCTTGTTGAACTTAAAACAATGTGGCAACATTGCCCTCTGCTGTAAAGAAAGCTAAGTCAAGCATTTCTTGTTGGTCCTTTGAAATTAAAATTACTTTATGTCTGTTCCTTTGAAGTTAGAATTTGGAGTTGATGAGTCTAGAGTAAGCATCCTGCTTATTGTTTTAAGGCTAAAGTTAATGACCAGAATTTACATGTGGAATGTCCTTTATTGCTCTAAGTGTAAAATAATGTAAATGCAGTTTCTATCAGCCTAGGAACACCAGGAAAGTGTAAAAGATGATGTAATGTTTAGCAGGACTGCAGTTTCAATTTAAACAGTGAGACCCAGAGATTATTAAGGAATTTTGTCTGACTATCTAACTCACAGCACTGCCTGTTGCTCTATGTAAGTAAGTTATTTTAGAAGTGTGTTTTCTTGCAGCAATAGCTAGGAATTCGAAAGTTTAGACTATGTGTTTTTCTGTGATGTCAGAACTGTACTACTGATTTATTTTAAGTATTTCTGTGTGATCTCTGAACTATTTTGACTAGCACTGTGTAGTAGAATGTATTGTCTTGTGGTTTTAATTATTTATTATTAAATAATTTAAAACCTTTTAACTGTGTCTGGTTTGTGTAGAGATAAGTTAAGCTCTAGAGTACATTGCATATATATAAAGTTTATTGTACAAAGCCACTCTAATAAGCTTTGACTGATTAGTCACACTTACCAATTGGATAATAATATTGTACAGTAATAACTGGACACCCTTTTAAGGGCCTTTGAGTAGCTGATAATTATTAGTGGGTGGTGGTAGCTGGTACTACAGTGTAGCCTGGGTAAAAAGGGGCACAGCTGCAGAACCTGTGCCAGCCTTCCCCAGAAGTGTATGTGTGGATGTGTAAACTCTTATCTCAAAGTGTGTGTGTGTCAGCTACTTGGGCAAGGACACAAAGCACTGGTTGGACAGAGAGGGTGCTGGAGATTTTAGCTTGCCCACTAGGCAAAGATCTGGACCCTATAGCTGTGCCAGTGGGGAGTCTTATTGGGGACCTGGGGTGCAAGGGAGCGACCAGCCCCAGACTGACTGTGATCTATGTGTGCTCTTAAGGGAAATTGCACTTTACTGTGTGTATGTGTTATCCTTTCCCTCTTATATATGAGACACCCTCTCTGGTATTAGTGGTGAGGATTGAGGCTCCTTGATTGCTAGCCAGGGCACAGGCATCACAAGGTACACAATGTGCAAGGCTTTAATTGCCACTGTGGACAAATGGTGATCAAAATTTATATTGCTGTCAACCTGTGTTCCCGAATCTCATACCTCTGGGTTTGAGCTTAAGGGGGCACTGCCAGTATTGTAATTTGCAGGGAATTCCTCTTTGCCAAAGTGGATAATAATGCACTTTTTTGCATTTAGTTTTAGTCTGTGGCTTTGGCACTAATCATTTGTCTGTGTTAGCTACTTTTGTAATATGTTAACATCACTGGGGGACTCAATGATTGCAGCCAGTCTGTAATCATCGGTAGACTTGGTAAGCCACGGGCCATCTACTTTCACCTGGACTTCAGAGAAATAGATTCCAAACAGAAGAGGGCCCAGCACAAATCCTTGTGGTATGTCACTGATAATTGGTCTAGTGTAGAGGTGGAATCCCCAACTTTGAGAGTATGCATTCAGTCATTATATGGTCATTAGTATATACTACTGACCACACCAATTTTCATACTACCATGATTGTGCTACAGATATCTCTGAATTGCACATACCCTGCTTGACAACAATTACTGCACAGTTTAGCTTTACACTGTGTGATATTTTTCCTTTCTGGGCACCCTGCTGGGTTTTATGTCCTGTAACAGTACCAACAATGTACACAGATAACATGGTACCTGTAAACAAACATTTAATTATATATTTTAATAAATAATGAAAACAACAAATAAATGTGTACTTTATTCTCCAAGGTACCATGAATTAAACTTAACCTCTGTATGAAATAATTTAATTGATTATTTCTGTATACAGGTGTTTATTTGTTTGTTTACTTATTAATTTCAGTTTGATAACCATGTAAGTGGGTGGCTGACAGACCCTTTTGAGTCACATCCTGTGCTCCATGGTACAAGACAGAAGCCGACAATTGTAAATAGAATAAAGAATTATACCACTTTCTAAAAGAATGTCAAACAGTTTGGCAAAATGCAGAAGTGAAAATCAAGCAAGATAATAGCTAAAAAATATATCATTAGTTATGAAGCAGTCAAATAAATAGAACTATGACTTCACATAGAACCTGTGTGTCTGCTTGCTTGTTTACTTATTTTGTAAAATAAATGAAACTACAATTTGAAATGGAATATGTGTGTCTGTTTACTTATTTATGTATGTATGTGTGATGCCCCTTCTCTGGTCCATTGATCAAGGAGTGTCAGTCCTCACCACAGACACCAGTGAGGGACATTCACATGGACGAAAATGGATACATGCAATGTTTTCAGATGCAGCTGTCTGCAGCAAGCACAATTTTCCCTTGAGAGCACACAGGGAACACCCTCAGTCCAGGGGCTGGGTTTCTCTCTCTCTCTCTCTCCAGGCCCCCAGTTAGACTTTCCACTGGCACAGCTGTAGAGTTAAGTCCTCAGCCGAGTGTTCCAAGTCAAGTCCTCCACTACCCTCTCTATGGAACCAGTGCTGTGTCTCCCTCCTCCAAGTAGCTGATGCATGCATACTCTTTGAGATTTGATTTACACACACACACACACACACACACACACACACGCACACACACACACACACACACACACACAAATACACACACATATTCATACAAACACACACACACACACATATTCATACACACACACACACACACACACACACACACACACACACACACACACACACACACACACACACACACACACACACACACACACACACACACACACAAACATATTCATACAAACACACACACACACACACACACACACACACACACACAAACATATTCATACAAACACACACACACACACACACACACACACACACACACACACACACACACACACACTCACACACAAAGACACACCTGGGAAAGGCTGGCACAGTGTTACTAGCTCTTACTGCTACCAGCCAATTAGTTTAAGGCTCTGGCAAGTGTTCCCAATTATACTGAGTAAAAGTAATGCTAATACAAATGGTAGTGTTTGATGAATGCAGCAAGGCTTTCAGGAGCAGCCAAAGTGTCACCAAATAAATATAAGGACTCTCAAAGGTTAAAATATTTTCTAAAACAGCAGCCACATTGAAAAGTTTAAATATATTTAATAATAAATAATAAAAAGAACATGAAGATACTGAATATCTGTTTATAATAAACACCAGAGTTTCAAACACAGGAAATATTAACAATAACACAGATGGAGAGATTCACACAGATACAGAAAAATAGTACTTAACTAATCTCACTATATTTTCCTGACTGGTCTAAAGAATTCCTATTACCTGATTACTTACTAAATCAAGACAAGACGAAGTGGGTGAGTGATCCTTCTTTGTCGGGTTACAAAAAAAGAGACTGCTCTGAGACTTCTGTCTCATCTAGTATTGAAACATCATTTTAGTGCTGGATTACAGAGTGACATCACATACATCTGGTCATCTAACTCTAGTCCCACACTACCCCCTTTACTAGAAACTGAACCAGAATTTAGCATATACACACAGCTTTGCTAAGATGTGTTATAACATCTGGAAGCTATAAAACCATTTCAAAACTTCTACCCTTCTAGGGTAGCAATTAGTTCACCCCTAAAGACAATATAATAGGATTCTTAGTCCTGGTTTTCACAGACATTTCACCTCTGCTGCAATTATGGCCTAAATTTGGAAATTTAATTTCAGACTATTTTTCAAACTTAGCTGGACTGAGATTAACCTCTTCTCTTCCAGTATCCTCTGTTACAATAAATTCATTTCAGCAGTTACAATACAGTCTGAGATACAGGTGTGATTTTTTTCTGTCCATCAGGAACTACTTTTGGTACATTTTTAGCACAAGCAGCTTTACAAATACATTTTCAACACATGCACATGTACAAATCAGTTTGATATACAGATGATGTATAATTCTTTACAAAACTCCAGCTATCTGTGCTGGCATATGTTACACATTCACTGCCCTACATTACCTGGCATAGCTGACAATACCTCACATCACCACAATACGTATAAAGGTGTACTGGCTAGTTCTACTTAGAAAGAAATGACTGCTTAGTGCATAGGAAAATACATGCAATAAAAGCCATTCATTTATTGTGATTTCATAATATTTCGGTTATAATTGAAGGCATACCTCCCAACCTCATAGTATAGAAAGAAAAGCCTTGACAGAAGCATTTCATTGGCTAAAGTAGTTACCAAAGTCCATAATAAAAGAGTAGAAGACAGTAACTTTGCTGAAAAGTACTGAAAAGTGCTACACCAGAACAATAAGGTACAAGCAGAAGACAGTGTCCATATGACTCAAAGTTGACTGGTTACTCCCCAGGAAATGGCCTCAGCTATTTATCCCCCAACTGTTACTAAAGAATGGGTCATCACTGCACTCTCCAGACCTAAACACAGTATAATGGGCCCTGATAACATCCAGGTATGCCTCCTAAATAGTTTGAAACATGACCCGTTGGGCCCACTAGAATCTGTATTCAGCCACAGCCTCCAGACAAGCTTTGTCCATAGAAAAGGGAGGACTGCAAATGTCATCTGTCTACATAAAGGTGGACTAAATACAGACCCATAAGTTGGACTAGTCTTATATGAAAGGCAATAGAAAGAATTATCATGGACATAATAAATAAAGACATAGGAAATCTTCAAACACTGGACCCATCCCAGTTCGATTTCAACAAAGGTAGGTCGCACCTACTAAAACAGGTGGACTACTTTGAGAAGGCCACTTGAGCCATGGATGATGGACAAAATAGTGCATACTGCCTACCTCGACCTGGCAAAGGCATCTGACACAATAACAATCTTGGGTATTGTAGTTAAACTCACAAAGTTAGACATAAACCCCTATGTAACCTGATGGATAGCCAAACAGCTCATAGATAGGATGCATGAAGTTAGGGTAGGGGAATCCACCTCTACCAATAGTCTTGTAACTAGTGGTGTTCCACAGGGCTCAGTACTGGGACCTCCCCTGTTTGGAATATAGTTCTCTGAAGTCATAGCAAATATTGAGGGTCTTTGGCTAACCAAATTTGCTGATGACTGCAAGCTGGGCCCAATGACTGATTCATTGAAAGATGTAGATAGCCTTGAGGAGGGTCTGAGAGCCAAGTAACTGGTGCCAAAACCATATCCAAAAATTAAATGCAAAAAAATGCATATTTATACCCCTTGGGAAGATGACCACCATTGCAAATTACAACATTGATAACACTTTCCTAAGAGTAGACCCCAGTAGTGAGGGACCTGAGAACTCAGGTTGACAGCATTCTGAATTTTGATCACCATGAGTCTACGATGGTGAGAAAATCCTTCTATGTGGTGCAAATTATAAGTTATTCCATAGCATCCACATCATAGGATCATAGGAGGTTACTAGGCTAATAGCCCTGGGGACCTTACAAGACTAGCCAAGAGTTTATCCCCAAAAAAAGAAACTTCAGGAGATCATAGTCCCACTCTGCTCAGCCCTCATTAGAACAGTAAACAAGTACAATGCACTCTTCAGCATGCACCTGACCGGCCATTTGCAAAAACTATAGCAGCCATAGAGATTCCTCATTAAAAGAACACAGGGTATAAATAACATGTCCTATGTGGACCACCTCAAAGTCTTGTCCCTATATTTAGTCTCCTACAGACTACTGAGGGGTGATCTATGCCTAACCTACAAGGCATTTACTGATCCAGCCTTGATGGATCTGCTACACATTCACAAAACCAATGCACAACTATTAACCAATCTAAGGATCTAAACTTAGTCTGTAACATAAACAAAACATGTTGGAGAAACAGGTGTGTGTTTCAGAGATTACCCCGTCTTGAATAGACTCTCCATTTATGTGAATCAGAGCTCTTCTCTAAGCCTCCTCAAATGACATTTGGACCAATGGATGGGAAATCATAAATTCACCCATCTTGTCACCTGTAGTCTTTATGGACAGCAGCAGCCTGTAGATGTTCTAAGGCACAGGTATATACCAAAGTTATTTTAGTGATAGGGCACTGACAATTATGAAAATTGGAGCATGAATGGCTAGGCTTAAAACTGCTCTAGGGCCATTAGCCTGGTAACCTCCTATGAGGATTTCTTCTAGTGAGTTGCAAATGCATGAAACTGCTTTCATCAGAAATCTGTGAAACAAGAACATGTTGGAATCCAAGAATACATATAATAACAAACATCAGCTACAGTGGAATGTAGGA
This sequence comes from Protopterus annectens, assembly GCF_019279795.1. Taxonomy (NCBI): domain Eukaryota; kingdom Metazoa; phylum Chordata; order Ceratodontiformes; family Protopteridae; genus Protopterus; species Protopterus annectens. Next base: position 441,689,313 of record NC_056736.1, on the reverse strand, counting down.
AAAGGCAGGATACTGGTTAGCAATGATCTTCTCTTCAAATAAGCTATACTTATACAACACTGATGTATACACTGTAATTATATGGCATATACCATGAACAGAAGTAGGTTAAAAAATAAAAAAGACAACGTGGTGCACAAAGTCCCAGGATAAAAAAAGTGCCCAATACTCATATGCACAATGGTTCCAGCACTGGAAAAATTGACAGTGTAGAATCTTCAAGACACAGAAACATTCCTACAATTGGGTTAAGCCAGGTTCAGGGGGAGGATGCCCCCACTCCCCACTGTAGAAGGAAGTAGTAGTCCACAAAAACTGATATGCAAGAAAAGATCCATAAAGATGATACAGTGGACTACTGAGGATAAGAAAGAAATTATGCATTGTTACTATTATGAAAGAAGCCCAGAATTTCCAGACCAAAGATATTCAAAAAGATTAAGAGAGAAATTAGAGGAAAGAGAAATTCTTACACAAGAAAAACTGTCAAAAAACGTCAAATGCAAATTTATGTTCATTAATACAACAGATCTATGAAAAACATTATCTAGACAAAGAAACTTTGGGCTGTTTGGAAAAAGAAGCAACCAGTGATGTGCAAAAAATATAAAGAGCAAAACTTAAAGATTTTTGAAAGGCATAAGAAATAAAGATGGACACGGGAAAGAAAGAAAGATCTCATATGCTGAAATATTTATGCAAAGGAGACAGTCAAAGTAATCAATGCAAAAAAGCAGCTGCAAATATATTTGTAGAGAAATACAGGCAAAGGCATCCAGATATGGAAACTTTCACATTACAAAAAATAAGATTACAAAGGGGGAATGTATAATAGATGATTAGTAAAGTAGAACTTAAACAAATAGCATGATGGAACAATGAGTCCTCAGAATAAGAAGAAACAGGAAGAGTGTGAGACATCTGAAGAAGAAATACAGACATGGGAAAGAAAAATAAATTTAATATGCTGCAATATTTATGCAAAGGAGAAAGCAAAACAAATCAATACAAAAAGTGGTACCAAAGGTATGTGCAGAGAAATACAGGTAAAGGCATCCAGATATGCAAAATTTCACAATACAAAAAAATAAGAAAACAAAGGGGGAAGTAGAAAAGTGGATTAGTAATGGGGAAGTTAAAGAAAAAGAAATTGAGGTTATGGAGTGCCTCTCTGAAGTGAAGGATTTAGTGTAGAAAATCCTATTGTGGTAACGTCACAGCATGCAGAACAATGAGTCCACAAATTAAGGAGAAACAGGTAGAAT